>NC_081524.1:3880522-4180522 GCF_030273125.1 Centropristis striata | reverse complement strand
ATTGCACAATAAAAAAATAAAAATAAAAACACTTAATTGGACACTACCCATATTTTAATTATTCTTTTCTATCTTTGCAGCATATGCAGTCATAAATGGAGAAAAGGCTGCGGAGAGGTCGATGCCGTATATGGTCTCAGTGCAGAACAGACATAATCATCATGTTTGTGGAGGATTCCTGATCCGTCAAGACTTTGTTGTTACTGCTGCGAACTGTGGCGACACGTGAGTTACTTTTCCTCTTGACAATGTTTAATTCATGTAATTAAAATATGTCAATGTAAAAAATATATTAAGATTTAACATAATTGTTTTTTCATTATTGCTGTCAAAACTGTGGAAAATGTACTGACAAAGTCTCATTGATCTCTCATTCAGGCAGATTACACATGTTGTTGTCGGCACCAACGATCTCAAGAAGGCTAATAGAAAAAAAATATCCATTAAAGACAAACACAAGCGCCCATATTACACGACTGTGGGAAATGGTTTTAACATCATGCTCCTCAAAGTAAGTACTAATTCTCATCATTATTGGAGGTCATATTATTTATTTTTCTCATATTTCATATTTTACCAGCTCCATATTCCAGTGATTAATACATTAAATAAAATGTCATATATAAAAGTTAAAATTAGACATTGTAATTCTTGATTTATTATTTTGTGTGTTTTATTTGTCTTATTCCATTGATTAACCCTTTGGAGTTTGGGGCTATTTTGTTGTTTTTTGACTCTTTTTCATTCTGCCTGTATATAAACCACTTAAAAAGTGTTCACCACGCCATGTTGGTGTTGTTTTCAGCACAACCTCACTTATATGACCTGATTATTATTTTTTTCAATTTGACTAACTGGACCAACATTTTCAACACAAAAAAAACATACAAAAACACACACACACAAAATTACAAAAACACATAAAAAATAAAAAAAAACACACATAAAAATACACTTTAAACACACAAAGACGCACCGAAAACACACGCTTTTTTTTTCTTCAAAAAACACACAGAAAAAACACAGAAAAAAACACATACAAAAATTGAAAAAAATCACACAAAAAACATTAAAGACAAAATATTGCATTAAAAATGCTGAATGCAAACTGCGAAATTTGAGAAACCTGCAAAAACGTACACTTGCTCGAGGTGTTTTTTTTTTACTTACTAAATTGGACGTGGAAACTTCTAAAAAATCTGACAGCAGGGCTCGATGCTGCTTCATTTTTATGTTGGAACATCATGAAGAAGTCTTGCTCTGATGCTTTCGTGGACTCCAGAGGGTTAATAAATTAAATAAAAATGTCATATAAAAGTTAAAATTAGACATTGTAATTCTTGATTTGTTATTTTGTGTGTTTTAGTTGTCAAAGAAGGCTAAACTGGACAACAGCATAAGAACAATTCCACTTCCAAGCCCTACAGAAAACATAAAAGATAACACACCGTGCCGTGTAGCTGGGTGGGGTAGCACACGTACTGGTGGTGCAGTTGTTGATGAGCTGAGAGTGGTGGACGTTTCTACCATTAAAGAACGAGCCTGTGAGAACGTGTGGGGCAGTAATCTTCCTCCCCATGTCATCTGTGCAGGTGGATTTGGAACAAACAAAGGATTCTGTCAGGTATGTTTTCTGTCAGTTTACAGAAACAATCCAACTGGTGTCTAAATGCTTCACACATCTTAAATCAATGATGAATAAACAAACAGCTTCTTCCTCTTCACAGGGTGATGCTGGTGGTCCTCTGGTCTGCAACGGGAAGGCTGTTGGTGTCGCGTCTCACAACCAAAGGGGAAACTGTAACTACCCAGATGTACCAAATGTTTATACTGACATATCTAAATACATTACCTGGATCAACAGCATCATCAATTCTCCTGAGCCCAAACCTCCTGAGCCCAAACCTACTGAGCCCAAACCTCCTGAGCCCAAACCTCCTGAGCCCAAACCTACTGAGCCCAAGCCTCCTGAGCCCAAACCTCCTGAGCCCAAACCTACTGAGCCCAAGCCTCCTGAGCCCAAACCTACTGAGCCCAAACCTACTGAGCCCAAGCCTCCTGAGCCCAAACCTCCTGAGCCCAAACCTACTGAGCCCAAGCCTCCTGAGCCCAAACCTACTGAGCCCAAGCCTCCTGAGCCCAAACCTCCTGAGCCCAAACCTCCTGAGCCCAAACCTACTGAGCCCAAACCTACTGAGCCCAAGCCTCCTGAGCCCAAACCTCCTGAGCCCAAACCTACTGAGCCCAAGCCTCCTGAGCCCAAGCCTCCTGAGCCCAAGCCTCCTGAGCCCAAGCCTCCTGAGCCCAAGCCTCCTGAGCCCAAACCTCCTGAGCCCAAACCTCCTGAGCACGAACCTCCTGAGCACGAACCTCCTGAGCACGAATCCTGCACAATGTTTTGCTACAGCATACAGCGATTGTAATTTGGGATTTTTGTTAATTACTCTTTTAACCCTTAATAGGGCACACGTTGAAATACTTGCAAATTCCAAATTTCAACCAGAGAGAATTGCAACTTTTTTCTTGAAATATGACTTCCCCCAAATCATTGAAGAATAACATGACTGTTTTTTTTGCAGATCTTTTTTCCAAATTTTTCATTTTTACATTGGAGGTCCAGGTCAATAAAGTGAATATTATTATATTATTATCATACTGATTGATCAGATGTCATGGTGTCTGATCTTTGCTGATTAGCTGGAATAAATCCATGTGGTTCTACGACCAAACAGAGAGACATGGAGACCCATTTTGATCTCCACTGAAGTTACCAAATACGGTTCTTCGCCCCCGATAAAGGGTTAATGTGACCAAAATTCAAAATAAAAGTAACTACATAAATGTAGCTAACAGCTAAATAGACATCTCAAAGCTTCTGCTCTGGATCAACAAGGCTCCCGAGGAAAAGGATTGTTGAATGTAATAATCTCACACAAAGCTTTGCTTCAGCATACTTGTGGGAGTTGTGTCTGTTAAGTGTTTGCTCTTTAACTGAAATGCAGAATAAAATAAAAAAGATATCACAAATATTGTCTTTGCTTTCTTCTATCAGAAGACACAAATGGAGTTTACATCACTTTTAACAATGCAACATAAAATCTTTCTCCAGGAACATAGGTGTTGGTAGATATTCATTAATTTATATTCTTTCATCAAGTGTGTTAAAAACTTAAATGGAAAGTTAAAATGTAAATCAATCTTAATGAAAAACAAAGTTAGTTAAACCATTTAATAGCAATAATCACAACCTAAGCATAAACTATGAATGTTTATTTAAATATTTATTTATGAGGCTGGAAACTTTAGTTACTGTGGTGCAACTAGTTTGTCAAACAGTTCAAAGAATTGTTTGTGTGTTGTCACGTAGATTCACCCATGAAAGCCTTGGTGTTGTGTCTGTGTTATAAAATTCATAAAGTTGATCAAATATTGAATATTTACCAAACATGGCCATTAGTGTGTAAAAACAAACATTATCATTTGGTTTCTTTAGATAACATACTTCACTGATATATATATATAAAACGGCTTATTAACCATGAAAACAAATGCAAAGATTATTTCCTAGACGAGCTCAACAGTGTTACTAAAATCTTATAATGTAAGATGTACAAGTAGTACTTTTATAACATTTAGTAGAGTTTTACCGGTGAATTGAAAAAGCTACATTCAATCCAACATAACTGATAAAGTCAGTTGCATGTCAGAGTAAAATTATTCTGTCTGCATGTTGCATAACAAAAAACCACACAAACCTGATGTCACATGATAAGAGGAGCACTTTGCAAGATTTAAATCTAAGACCAAACACTAAGGTCAATCCATAACTTTATCACACACACACACACACACACATAAACACACACACACACACACCATAGATGGATTACCGCATGGGCAAAGTGGGCGTGTGCCCAGGGCCCTAGAGCCAATAGGGGCCCTTGGCCTTCAGATTTTTATTTTTTTTTTGGTACAATTTTAAAATATTTTGGAATGAATGTGGCTTTGAAAATGTAGTATGATAATAAAATCAATTAAATGCTTTAGAAATTATAAGATTAAATCAGTAATGTGTGATGACACAATACGCTGGTCACTGGGGTCAAAGTTGAAAAAAGTGCGTTTTTAAAATGGAGACGTGGGCGCTCAGTGGATCAGCTAAACGAAAACAGTGGAAAGAAAAAGCTGAAACGGCTGAAACCACCAAACTGGTCAGAGAGTTGGACTGTGATTACTTTATCAAGGACTTTTCCTCGAAGAAGGCCAGGAAAGAGCCGGAGGTTTAGGTGAGTAGTTTCTAGGACTGTAGTCGGACGGTCGGTCTGAACACATTAGCACGATTTAGTGCATTTGTTTATTACCATGGCAACATGACTCCTCCATGGCATGTGCTGTATTTGTGTGTGTAAGTGCGTCTGTGTGCGCCGGCCAGTGCGAGGGAGAGTATTAATGGGACTCTGGATGCGCTGGTTGATAGTTTCGTTTTTAAAAATAGGTGGTTACCTATATTTTAATTAATACAGCAAGGGCTGGCTATTTGAGCTTTCTGTCTCTGCCATAATATATGTATCGTCCTGTACATGGCAGGTGCCAAACAAAACAGACCTAAACTGACAGTAATGTTGTGTGGTTGTGTGTGCCGGTGTTGTTACGTGCGTAAATGGAAAGAGCGCCGTTGCACGCGTACATAATGCGTGTGTAGACAGGCTCGTGGTCATGATAATCCGTCTATGTGTATATCGTCCTGTACGTGGCAGGTGCCAAACAAAACAGACCTAAAATGACAGTTATTTTGTGTGGTTGTGTGTTGCCCGGTGTTGTTATGTGCGTAATGGGAAGAGCGACTTTGCGCGCACACTGTTTGCGTGTGTAGGCAGGGGCCCGTGGCGAGTTTGTGTCCAGGGCCCGTGGTCATGATAATCCGTCTATGACACACACATAAACACACACACACACACACACACACACACACACACACATAAACACACACACACACACACACAAATGCACGGTTAAGCGCGCACACTCCTCCAGATACACATGTTTCACACACACACACACACACACATACACACACACATTTTGAGGTTAAAGGTCATAGGTTGCTGTATAAATAAATACTTGAAAAGGAATGCTTGTTGTAGGTGTGCTCCTTGTATATTATATAGTATCATAACATTACTAGTATTAATTGTTTGAAATCTCTGAAGAATCTCATCACAGTGTACACACACCGGCAGTAGCCCCCGTGGCCCTTTCAGAATTTACCCAGAGGATTTTTTTCTAGTTTAGTTTTTTTGTACTCTTTTGTACTCTTTCTGCAGGGCCTTGACACCTGTAATTAGAACAGAAAATGTGCCAAAGAGTAGCTTATTATTTGTCGTCTACCTATTTCCTTCATTCCTTTGTGGTGCTTTTTTTGTTTGTTCGTTTTTTACAAAATTAGACCTAGTCATATACAGTCATGGGAAAAAATCATAAGACCACCTTTGTTTTCTTTAATTTCTTGTTCATTTTAATGCCTGGTACAATGAAAGGTACATTTGTTTGGACAAATATAATGATAACAACAAAAATAACTAATACACTGCAAAAACCAAGTGACAAAAAATAAGAAATTAATAACTAGAATTAAGCAAATACATGCTCAAAACAAGTCAAATTATCTGCCAGTGCAATAAGTGAATTTCTCTTTGTAAGAATTCTTTAAATAAGTAAAAAAAAATGTCTAGGCACTGGAAAAACCAATGATGTCTTGAAATAAATCCAAATATACTTATTTTGAGCAATTGTGGCTTGAAAAGCCTGACTGTAGTAACATTAAAATAAGCCAGCAATACTTGAAACTAGCACGTTTTGGTAGAAATGCTTTTGAAATATCATTTAAACTTCATGCAACTAAAACTCTCAATTGGAGCCAATATTTTAGGTAAAAACTCACCATATTCAACAGTTGAATAGCTTGAAAAGCATTAAAAAGCTCACAATGTCAATCCTGAAAAGAAGTCTTTAAACAATAAGATAATTAAATGAGCACATAATAATAATAATAATAACTAGAAAATTTCCTCTGGGGAAATTCTGAAAGGGCCACGGGGGCTACTGCCGGTGTGTGTACACTATGATGAGATTCTTCAGAGACTTCAAACTATGCCCTTTAACCTCAAAATGTGTGTGTGTGTGTGTGTGTGTGTGTGTGTGTGTGTGTGTGTGTGTGTGTGTGTGTGTGAAATGTGTATCTGGAGGAGTGTGCGCGCTTACACGCGCATTTGTGTGTGTAGCGAAAATTGCATAAAGCGACGTGCGTGTGTGTGTAATTAAAATCACATAAAGTTACCTGTGTGTTTGAAGCATGTGTATGCATGTGTGGAGAGTGTGCGCGCTTACGCGCATGTGTGTGTGCGTGTATCTGTAACTGTAATCACATCAAAGATCAAAGGCAATCAGATCAAAGCAATCAACAGAATTAACTGACACCAACTGCCGAATGTTCCGGAAGAGTGACAGCAGCCAGAGGTGGACAGCCTGGAATTTCTGGCCCTGAACAGAAAGCATTTTTGGCAAAACCATAATACCTATCATTGATCCGACTTCACTTTGAGCGTCCTGAGTTCTTCCTGAACATCTACATACGTATTTTTTTTAAGAAAAATGAAAAAATAGCTTTGTTAGAGCAATCTAAAAAAAACTGTTACATCTCCCTTTTTCAGAAATCTTCCTGCGTTTTTAATATGGGAGCCAATGAGGCTGTTGGTGGCACATCTGTGCGTCCTACCTTTTGACAGTTTATTCTCTCCCTCTACACTCTGGCGATGATGTCACACACTGTGACACGAACATTCCGTGCAATACACACCCATTATAATCTCAGAATTTCTCCAAAAATGATCATGGTCATTGAACAGGGATTGATAAAAAACTATATGACCTATCGAAACGTGGATTAACACACTGATACACAAGACTTGTGTCTACTGTTTAAAGTTTAAATGGAGTCTCTAGGTGAAATTATGCCGGAGAAGTAGACGTTTAAAAATCTCCAATTATTGTTCTTTTTCGCTCATTTTTTGTCGGCCGTCCCATTTATTTCAATGCAAAATTTTGGGCAGTTTTTGGACTTATGTCGCGAAAAATTCGTATTCTGTAGAGAAAAGTAATAGCACACTGATCCCGATCAAACCGCACGTTTTGATATATAATTTGTCCTGCAACTCTTCAAGTTGTAGGACTAGTAGCGGGATGAAATTGCGTCCGGAAGAGGAAGAAGAAAAAATCCACAGTATAACAGTAGTGCAGCACTTTATATATATATATATAAAGTCGCCTTTAATTCAAACTGGGCTTTTTTATTTAATGATTTCACCCCCACTGGTCAGCTTCTGCCAAGACAGTCTGGTCTCCGTGTTTATTTCTTGGGGCTTTATTTTATGTATACATTACATTGTATTGATGCGTTCAATTAAAAAGATTAAATAAAAAAATGTATATCTTTCCAGTTCAACTACATAAGGTGAAAAAACGCAAGAAAATATCAAGATAAAAACTAAACAAAAAAGACGGTCTGGATGCAGACCTGCACTGTGAGGTGCGGAAGTTGGTTTGAAGCCTTTCAAAATAAAAGCAAGTCTACCTGAAGCACGTATTTTTCGTTCCCAGTGTTTGTCTCTTGTGCCTTTATTTTATGTATATATTTTATGTGTAAATATGTTTATGTCTATTTTTTTTAAAAGTCCAAAACCAGATTCTTTCAAATTAATATAACTTTACAGGGCAATGTATAGTGTGCATCGTAACGTTCTAGTGCAGGGGTCTCAAACTTGCGGCCCGCGGGCCAACTGTGGCCCTCGTGATGATATTTTGTGGCCCCCACCTTGATATGAAATTTAATGGGAGTTTAATATGAATGGCTCTTTACTGTGTTGTGTGTGGAAGGTCCCTTTAATTACTTTTTTTGGTAGTTTTGTGTCTTTTTTAGTTATTTTGTGTCTTTTTGGTGTCTTTCTTTTTTGGTTATTATGTCTTCGGATTTTGTGTCTTTTTTGGTCATTTTGTGTCTTTTTGTGTCTTTTTGTTGTCTGCTTTGTATTTACGTCTGGATGTGATGAAGAAGCCATGCTTTGGCGCTTTTGGAGACTCCAGAGGGTTAATGAAGGTTAATATCTACCAAAACAAGCCAGGTAAAGTAGCTCTACCTCATCCTGCATCAAATTGACCCTGAGACATTTTGTGGCTATGTTCCTGGAGAAAGATTTTATGTTGCATTGTTAAAAGTGATGTGTTATAAAAATGTGTATTCATCTGGGGTTTTTCCAACGTTTTAATCATATTAAGCAAATGTGTCCCTGTCTGCTGCATGTAGAGATACTGGCTTTGGGTTACATCAGACCAGTGTTTCTGCTAAAGGCTGGCAGGCTAGATCAGGTTAACTATATGTTAAGTAAAGGGAAGTACACATGACAGGGGGAGTCAGACACGGGTCAGACGTATTTCTGCTGACCATACCTTTGACTTTGGGGAACTGAGAATAACAGCATCTGTGTCAGACAGGTCAGCTAGACCAGTAGTTCTCACCCTTTTTGAGTCGCGACCCCCAATTTAACATGCATGTTGTCCGCGACCCCCGCTCACTGAACACAATCTCACACGCACAGTTCAGATCACCCAAAAAAGAAACAAAATGACCAAAAAAAGGAAACAAAATGACCAAAAAAGACACAAAATGACCAAGAAGACACTAAATGGCCAAAAAAGACTCAAAATGACCAAAAAAAGACACAAAATGACACAAAAAAGAAAAAAAATTACCTTAAAAAGACACAAAATTACAAAAAAAAATACACAAAATTACCAAAAAAAGGAAACAAAATTACCAAAAAAGACACAAATTGACCAGAAAATGATCAAAACAAGACACAAAATGACAAAAAAAAAAAAAAAGACCAAATAGACTAAAACACATTAACACATGAACACTTTAACACAGTGGAGACAGAGCTGACTTCCATAATGATTTGGCGACCCCCAGAAATCATCTAGCGACCCCAATTGGGGTCCCGACCCCAAGGTTGAGAACAGCTGAGCTAGACGTTGGAAACCTCCCACTATAGGAGCCATATAAGCCAATAGTTTTGACTATCATGTGAGCCTTTTTCTCTGTAACCTTACTCGCTGTGTTGCATGATTTAAACGCTCCTCTTGTACAAGACTTTAATTAAATTCAACTTAAACTTTGATACTTTGAATCCAACTGTCTTTATTGAAGGGACACTCTGAAAAATTCTTATAACATGATGTAAACACAACATTTGTGTCTTCTGATAGAAGAAAGCAGAAACAATATTTGTGATATCTTTTTATTTTATTTTGCCTTTCAGTTAAAGAGCAAACACTTAACATACACAACTCCCACAAGATGCTGAAGCAAAGCTTTGTGTGAGATTATTACATTCAACAATCCTTTTCCTTGGGAGCCTGTTAGCTACATTTAGGTAGTTACTTTTATTTTGAATTTTGGTCACATTAACAGCTGTGAGAGCATGGATGAAGCTCTGTAGCTTCTGTGGTTCATTTAGATTGTTGCAGATTTCAAAGACATGATGTCGCGTGTTGTGCCAAGTATTTCTGCACCAAATCAACCACACATCACTGCAAAAAGCTGCTTCTTATCAAATATCTCACCCTCTTTGCACACATGCCAACTTTAAGGTGATAAGATGCTATTGAATAAAAAAAAAACCCACACACATTAAGTTTCTCATGCATTAAAATGTTTTATTTTGACCTGTTGTATTTGTATATTTAGGCATACTGCGGTCCCTAAACAGACTTGGAATTGCATACATTGCATTTAAATACATATGAAAATTAATTAAGACTCTTGTGGATTCAATGATGCTAATCTTCAGTGGCGGTTCTACACAGGGGCCAAATTAATAACGAAATGATCAATTTATAACCATGAATGACGGAACAATTCTTACCTATTTTTTGTTCAAACAATATCTCATTGTACACAAAAGGAACCCAGAATTTGAACATTGTAATTGTGCAATAAAAGCTTGTGTATATAAAAAAAGATAATTGTATCTTCCAAATATACTTAAATGAGATTTTTTTAAATGAGCTAAAATAAAGGTTTTGAATGCTTGACTATAATCTTTGTCGTTTTTTAACCCTCTGGGCTCTGAGCCTATTTGCCCTTTATGTACCACATAATATTTACTATACTCATGTTTGGTATTTGGTATTTTCTCAGCACAACTTCAACATGATCTGACTATTTTTTTTTCACTTTAACCCACTTTATTGACATATTGAGCCCAAAAATACACAAAAATCATGAAATCTGACGTAAAAGTATACTATTTATGACAATAAAAACAAATATGCTCAATGAACTGTTTCAGACCTGAAAAAATGTAAAACATAGGTTACAAATATGAAAATATAATGGTAAAATTCAAACATAATAAAACTATACACAAAAAATGATGATGTTAGATGATTAGACCCCTTTTTTTCCATTTTTACTAAATGCCACGCCTGCCTCGTCCCATCCTACTTTTACACTTGAATAAAAATGTTTGTACTATCAAAAAATTACAATTATAATAAAAATATTACCCCCCTCCGCCGGGTCCGTATGTTGTTTTTTTTACACATTCTGGCTGTATGTAATATCCTCCAATATTCTCTAGGGTTGAAATTTGGAATTTGCAAGTATTTCAATGAGTGCCCTATTAAGGGTTAAAAGAGTAATTAACAAAAACCCCAAATTACAATCACTGTATGTTGTAGAAAAACTTTTTGCAGGGTTTTTGCTCACAAGGTTTGTGCTCACAACATCCAGTGATTTTTTTGATCCAAGTAATGTATTTAGATATGTCAGTATAGACATTTGGTGCATCTGGGTAGTCACAGTTTTTGTTCTTGTTGAAAGACGCGACACCAACAGCCTTCCCGTTGCAGACCAGAGGACCACCAGCATCACCCTGTGAAGAGGAAGAAGCTGTTTGTTTATTCATCATTGATTTAAGATGTGTGAAGCATTTAGACACCAGTTGGATTTTTTCTGTAAACTGACAGAAAACATACCTGACAGAATCCTTTTTTTGTTTCATTTCCACCTGCACAGATGACATGGTAAGGAAGATGACCGCCCCACTCCTTCTCACAGACTCGTTCTTTAATGATAGACACGTCCACCACTCTCAGCTCATCAACAACTGCACCACCAGTACGTGTGCTACCCCACCCAGCTACACGGCACGGTGTCTTATCTTTTATGTTTTCTGTAGGGCTTGGAAGCTGAATTGTTGTTATGCTGTTGTCCAGTGTAGCCTTCCTTGACAACTAAAACACACAAAATAACAAATCAAGAATTACAATGTCTAATTTTAACTTTTATATATGACATTTTTATTTAAGTTATTAACCCTCTGGAGTCCACGAAAGCATCAGAGCAAGACTTCTTCATGATGTTCCAACATAAAAATGAAGCAGCATCGAGCCCTGCTGTCAGATTTTTTAGAAGTTTCCACGTCCAATTTAGTGCATCAAGCATTTTTCATCAAAAGTTTAAAAAAAAAAACACCTCGACCAAGTGTAAGTTTTTGCAGGTTTCTCAAATTTCGCAGTTTGCATTCAGCATTTTTAATGCAATATTTTATCTTTAATGTTTTTTGTGTGATTTTTTTCAATTTTTGTATGTTTTTTTTTCTGTGGTTTTTCTGTGTGTTTTTTGAAGAAAAAAAAAGTGTGTGTTTTCGGTGTGTCTTTGTGTGTTTAAAGTGTATTTTTATGTGTGTTTTTTTATTTTTTATGTGTGTTTTTGTAATTTTGTGTGTATGTTTTTTTGTGTTGAAAATGTTGGTCCAGTAAGTCAAAATGAAAAAAATAATTATCAGGTCATATAAGTGAGGTTGTGCTGAAAACAACACCAACATGGCGTGGTGAACACTTTTTAAGTGGTTTATATACAGGCAGAATGAAAAAGAGTCAAAAAACAACAAAATAGCCCCAAACTCCAAAGGGTTAATCACTGGAATATGACAAATAAAACACACAAAATAATAAATCAAGAATTACAATGTCTAATTTTAACTTTTATATATGACATTTTATTTAATTTATTAATCACTGGAATACGGAGCTGGTAAAATATGAAACATGAAAAAAATAAATAATGTGACCTCCAATAATGATGAGAATTAGTACTTACTTTGAGGAGCATGATGTCATAACCTTCTTCCACATCCGTGTAAGATCGGTCCTTGCATTTCTCTTTAATAGATATTTTTTTTCCATCAGCCTTCTTGAGATCGTTGGTGCCGACAACAACATGTGTAATATCCCTGAATGAGAGATCATTGAGACTTTGTCAGTATATTATACTGTATACAGCATTATATTACATCTATTATCTTATTATATAAAATCTTAATATATTTTTACATTGACATATTATAATTACATGAATTAAACATTGTCAAGAGGAAAAGTAACTCACGGCCTGTCACACTGTGCAGCAGTAACAACAAAGTCTTGACGGATCAGGAATCCTCCACAAACATGTTGATTATGTCTGGTCTGCACTGAGACCATAAACGGCAACGACCCCTCCGCAGCCTTTTCTCCATTTATGACCGCATATGCTGCAAAGATAAGTAGTGATTAAAATATGGGTGAATAAAATATGGTAAAGAAGTGTTTTTATTTTTAATTTTTTTAATTTTTAAAATAATACAATACAGTGACATGAATATTAAACAAGAACAATAATGGTACCCCTGTCTGTGTGTGTGTGTGTGTGTGTGTGCGTGTGTGTGTTTCAGTTATAGATCTTGCAGTTTAGTATTAATATATCATAATAAATATTATGTATCATTATTAGGCAGAGAAAGCGGTACTACTAAAATGTAAAGAGAATATACATTTTTTTTTTAAATACTTTTTTTTTTTAATTAAAAAAAAATTTAAAAATTAATTAAAAAATATAAATATATATAATGAAGAAGAGCATGCATGAGTAACAATAAAACAGAATATACTTTTTTTTTAAATTAAAAAAAAAAAATTTATAAAAAAATTATATATATATATATATATATATAAAATAAAAAAGAGCATGCATGAGTAACAATAATACAGAATATAATTTTTTTTAAATAAAAAAAATAAAATAAAAAATAAATTAATAAAAAAAAGTATATATATATATATATATATATATATATATCATAAAAAAGAGCATGCATGAGTAACAATAATACTAACAATGATATTATTATTATTAAGTGCAATTAAGCGTTTTGAGGATAATAATCAGTTTCTAACCGTGTTGTCCGAGACATGTCAGCAGGTGAAGCAGCAGAGATCTGTGCAGAGCGTCCATGATGCCAGAAGACAACCGACTCGTCTTCTTGGGGGACTCAGCTAGACTCTTTTATAAAGCAGTTTGCTGCGTGGGCAGCTGCAACTATCATCTTTTTTTTCTTTTCTTTTTTGTCTGACCGCAGTTCCTTTTGCAGTTTGTGTTATCTTTTTATCTGTTGTTTCAGCAGCCTAAGTATTATTTGATATCATTACATATTGTTGCAGCAGTATTGCTTGCCTGTCTGAGCGGTTCAGACAGTGTTTTTGGGAATCTTTGTAAGTTCTGTTAGTTTGTAAATCCATTAGATAAAGAGAACCAAGAGTTGGACACCCTTTGTTTAAATTTTAGTTTGTTTTGTCTGTTGTTTTCTGAAAGCTTATGGGTGCTGACCTCTTTTTGTCCTTTAGAGGTTTTTATTTTTAAGCCAAGAGCTTGGTAATTAAATTATTCAACTTTGTATAGTGTATTGCTTAATTATCAGCCCCCATATAGCCTCATTTTGTTATATTTTGTTGTATAAGAGCATTCTCTTACTGGTTAAAAATAAACACCTGATTTTAACCAGAACTGCCCAGTGTTCGTTCCACCTCATTTCTATTCCCTTTTACATGTTACAGCTCTCAAAATGGAGCCGGGTCGTAACATAAATATTATTATGCAATGAATATAACACAGTCTGTCATTCATCTCTCCTTCTTACTTTTTATATCATTCATTAATGTTTGTGTTTGTATTCACTTCAGTGTCTTCATTTAGTTTATTCTAGATGATGTTGGACCTCCGTTCCTCGTTGTTTATGAATATGAGTGAGCTACATTAAGTGACTTTTCACTTCAGTGTGGAGGTCAAATTAGTCACTCTGGCCATTTGGTTATTTTTGGTTCAGTTATAAATCAAATCTTGATCCTCTTATTTTAACCTCCTTGATGATTTATTCAACCCTTAATAGGGCACTCATCGAAATCCTTGCAAATTTCAACCCTAGAATATTGGAGGATATTACATACTGCCAGAATGTGTTAAAAAAAACATACGGACCCGGGGGAGGGGGGTAATATTTTGTAGGAAACGTAGGAAAATTAGTCTTCTCACTCACAATCCTCTGGTAAAGCTGTCAGAGTTATAGTTTGGGCGTAGGACACACAGATGCGCCACCAACATGCACCAACAGCCTCATTGGCTCCCATATTAAAAACGCAGCAAGATTTCGGAAAAAGGGAAATTTAACAGTTTTTTTTGATCGCTCTAACAAAGCTATTTTTTCATTTTTCTTAAAAAAAACATATGTAGACATTCAGGAAGAACTCAGGACGCTCAAAGTGAAGTCGGATCAATGATAGGTATTATGGTTTTGCCAAAAATGCTTTCTGTTCGAGGCCAGAAATTCCAGTCTGTCCACCTCTGGCTGCTGTCACTCTTTCGGAACATTAACAGGTGGCAGTTAATTCTGTTGATTGCTTTGATCTTTGATGTGATTACAGTTACAGATACACACACACATGCACTAAAGTGTGCACACTCCTCACACATGCATACACATGCTTCATACACGCACACACAGGTAACTTTATGTGATTTTAATTACACACACACACACACACACAGGTAACTTTATGCGATTTTCGCTACACACACACACACACACACACACACACACACAAATGCGCGCGTAAGCGTGCACACTCCTCCAGATACATGTTTCTCACACACACACACACACACACACACACACACACACACATTTTGAGGTTAAAGGGCATAGTTTGAAATCTCTGAAGAATCTCATCATAGTGTACACACACCGGCAGTAGCCCCCGTGGCCCTTTCAGAATTTCCCCAGAGGAACTTTTCTAGTATTATCATTATCATAGTGATTGGTCAGATGTCATGGTGTCTGATCTTTGCTGATCATCTGGAATAAATCCATGTGGTTCTACGACCAAACAGAGAGACATGGGGACCCAGTTTATATCCACTGAAGTTACCAAATATAGTTCTTCACCCCTTAAAGGGTTAAACATCTTTTTCTCATTCCATACCATACCACCACATTGGTCATTTGTTTCTAAGATTCAAGTTAGTTAATGTGATTTTTGTAAAAAAGAAAGAAAAAAAAACAACAATAATTTTCTCCAAAGATGAATTGCAACCTGTACCTGCCCTGCGGCCCCTCAACCCTCAGGGGGCCCAAAGGCTTATTTGCATTACAAGTTGTTGGTTCATCCTCTACACCAGCTATTCTCAACCTTGGGGGGCCTCAAGATGATTTCTCCACTGTGTTAAAGTGTTCATGTGTTAATGTGTTTTAGTCTTTTTGGTCATTTAATGTCTTTTTTTGGTCATTTTGAGTCTTTTTTGTCATTTTGTTTCTTTTTTTTTGTCATTTTGTGTCTTTTTTTGGTCATTTTGTGTCTTTTTTTGGTCAATATGTGTCTTTTTCTGGTCATTTTTTTGTCATTTTGTGGTCAATTTGAGTCCTTTTTTGCTTAATTTTATGTCATTTCTGGGGTCATTTTGTGTCTTTTTGTGGTTATTTTTTTGTCATTTTGTGGTCAATTTGAGTCCTTTTTTGCTTCATTTTATGTACTTTTTTGGTCATTTTATGTCTTTTTTTGATCATTTTGTGTCATTTTGTGGTCAATTTTATTCTTTTTTGGGTAATTTTGTGTCTTTTCTGACAAATCCCAAAGTATCAAGTTGTTACTTTCCAAGGAGTCTCTGTCTTGAAGCTGACTGTTACACACTCACGAGGTCAGAATGGACCTTTAAACTGATAGCAAAGGACTTAGATTAAAAGTAACAATAAAATATATAAATGACAGACAGAGAGATGTTTTAGTTGTTATCGGCTTCATTATTTGTCCAAAATTCGTTGTATCAACTGAGTTTGTCTGATCTGAACTGTGAGATTCTGTTCAGTGAGACAACATGATGTTAAATTGGGGGTCGAGACTCAAAAAGGTTGAGAACTACTGATCTACACAGAACTAAAGCCTTCAGACAGCAGCATGACTATCTGCTCTTTAGACCTGCTCTTGTTGAGGGACCATTAGCTAAAACATTGTTAAAATGCTTCACACATGAATAAGATTAGCATCATTGAATCCACAAGAGTCTTAATTAATTTTCATATGTTTTTAAATGCAATGTATGCAATTCCAAGTCTGTTTAGGGGCCGCAGTATGCCTAAATATACAAACACAACAGGTCAAAATAAAACATTCTAATGCATGAGAAACTTAATGTGTGTGGGTTTTTTTTTAAAATTCAATAGCATCTTATCATCTTAAAGTTGGCATTCGTGCAAAGAGGATAAGATATTTGATAAGAAGCAGCTTTTTGCAGTGATGTGTGGTTGATTTGGTGCAGAAATACTTGGCACAACACACGACATCATGTCTTTGAAATCTGCAACAATCTAAATGAACCACAGAAGCTACAGAGCTTCATCCATGCTCTCACAGCTGTTAACATTTTATCAGGCGAAGACACCGTGTTGTGTGTGGAAGGTCCCTTTAATTACTTTTATTGGTAATTTTGTGTATTTTTTTTAAATAATTTTGTGTCTTTTTTGGTCATTTTCTTTTTTTTTAAAGTAATTTAGTTTTTTTTCTGTCATTTTGTGTCATTTTGTGTCTTTTTTAATCATTTTGTGTCTTTTTTAATAACTTTGTGTCTTTTTTAGTCATTTTGTGTCTTTTTTGGGTAATTTTGTGTCTTTTTTGTAATTTTGTGTCTTTTTTTGGTCATTTTGTGTCTTTTTTAAGCAATTTAGTTTTTTTCTATCATTTTGTGTCTTTTTTGAGTAATTTAGTTTCTTTTTCTGTCATTTTGTGTCTTTTTTAAGTAATTTAGTTTTTTCTGTCATTTTGTGTCTTTTTTTGGTAATTTTGTGTCATTTTTTGGTCATTTTGTGTCTTTTTTTGGTCATTTTGTGTCTTTTTTTGGTCATTTTGTGTCTTTTTTTGGTAATGTGTCTTTTTTTGGTCATTTTGATACTGCCTCCAGCGGCCCCCAGGTAATTTGAGTTTGAGACCCCTGGTCTAGTGATTAAGACTGTTTCTGGTTCTTCGTATGATGAAAAGTTGTTGTCACTTGACTTTAACTCACCTCCACACTTCACACGGGCAACGAAAAACACGTGCTTCCACTAGACTTGCTTTTATTTTGAAAGGCTTCAAATGACCTTCCTGACCTGACAGTGCAGGTCTGCAGCCAGACCCCTCCATTTCTGTTCAGGTGTGATGTTTGTATTGTTGTCCAGAGAGACAGAAAAACACTCTTATCTCACATCATATTATCAACAATATTATACTAATACATGCAAACAACCAACCAAACAGTGACTCTAACATGTTCAGACACAATACAATGATATCTCAGATACTTCCCATCACTTATTTGACTATGACTATGTTTGTTTTGTTGAGTTTTTTTAATGCAAATTATAAAGATATTTGAATAGTGCAACAGGAAAAAAAATATTTATATTCAAACATACACTGTATTCAGGTCTTCTCAAGGATTTTTGAGCCTTGCTCGACATTATGACATGCTCACATTAAATTCCAGTTATTTTGTCGTCCTCTACAGCAGGGGTCTCAAACTGAAATTACCTGGGGGCCGCTAGAGGCAGTATCAAAATGACCAAAAAAAGACACAAAATTACTAAAAAATTAATAATAAAAAAAGACACAAAGTGACAGAAAAAAAATGACTTAAAAAATAACAAAATTACCAAAAAAAGACCCAAAATTACAAAAAAAAAAAGACACAAAATTATTAAAAAAGACACAAAATCCCCAAAAATTAAAAAGACACAAAATGACAGAAAAAAAATACTTAAAAAAGACACAAAATGACCAAAAAAAGACACAAAATGACCAAAAAAAGACATAAAATTATTAAAAAAAGACCCAAAATTACAAAAAAAAAGACACAAAACTATTAAAAAAGACACAAAATCCCCCAAAATTAAAAAGACACAAAATGACAGAAAAAAAATACTTAAAAAAGACACAAAATGACCAAAAAAAGACAGAAAATTACAAAAAAAGACACAAAATTACAAAAAAAGACACAAAATTACTAAAAAAAGACACAAAATTACTAAAAAAAGACCCAAAATTACCAAAAAAGACACAAAATCATAAAAAAGAAACAAAATTACAAAAAAAGACATAAAATTATGAATAAAAGACCCAAAATTACTAAAAAAAAAGACACAAAATTATTAAAATAGACACAAAATTACAAAAAATTAAAAAGACACAAAATGACAGAAAAAAAATTACTTAAAAAAGACACAAAATGACCAAAAAAAGACACAAAATTACTTAAAAAAAGACACAAAATGACCAAAATAAGACACAAAATTACAAAAAAAGACACAAAATTCTTAAAAAAGACACAAAATTACAAATAAAAAAGACACAGAATTACCAAAAAAAAGTTGCTTCCAAACTCTTGGCCTGTAGTGTAAATATTATAAATACAAATTCAAATCCAGACTAGATTTAACTACTACAGATTCTTCTCTCAAACTCTTGCACATCTTTCCCAACAACACCTTGAATAACATAACCGAACACAGACAGCAGACAACATTTCATGTGTTCTTCATGAAACTCGGATGAAAAAAGAGGGAGGACTTCTGTCACCTGAATTGTGCAAGTGCCTTTTGTGTCGTGCCCAAGAATTCTACGTTCTTTAGGCCACAAAGAGGTAATTGTAGTGTGTGGGGGCTTTATGGCTGGCAGAGAGAGGGGGTCTGATTTCACATTGTGTTGAACAGAAACCAGGAGGTTCCCTATACAATCAGCCCACAGGGCACTGAAAGCTCACCTGCACTCGTATAGACTCACAAAGGTCTAATCCACTCAGTTATTTTGGTAAATCTTTAAATAACGGGTGCACAGTTTGAAATCACCTTCGTCAAAGCACACAAACAATGTGATTTGTTGTAACATTATATCTTCTTTTCTATTATTTTGGTGCATTGTAAAGTGTTTTTTTTTTTTAAAAGCTAAAGGTAGAAACAGTAATTAAAAAGCGTTTATTGACCTTTTGTATGTATTTAGCACAATGCAGTGTATTTCATTGAATTAAAGTATTTTAATTTATTTTCATCTTGCAAAGTTGACCAGATTCAGTTTTGACACAGAATGCTGCAATTTAACCTGCCCACTGTGAAAATACACAAATTAACTTTTTTTTTTAATTCACTGCCACACTGTAAAAAAGGTGTGTCTTAAAAACCAGATAAAACACTAAATCTGAGTGAAATGATCTTGCTGCATGGACAGATAATTTACCTTGACAAGATTACTTAAATTAAGATTATTAAATCTAGAAATAAGCATGTTGAACACTTAAAATAAGAAATTAACTCTTAAAACAAGATAAATTATCTAACACTTCTAAATCTAAAGGGTTTTTTTTATCTTGGTAAGAACCAAATAATTTGCAGTTCATCGCTGCTTGCAGCTTTAATTTATCTCTTTTGTACATTTTTTGTCTTTTTTGGTCATTTTGTGACCAAAAGAAGATGTAAAAAGACACAAAAAGACCAAAAAAAGACACAAAAAAGACACAAAAAGTTTTTTTTATCTTGGTAAAAACCAAATAATCATCAGGTCACTCTGCTCGGGCCAGTTCATCGCTGCTTGCAGCTTTAATTTATCTTGTTTTAAGAGTTAATTTCTTATTTTAAGTGTTCAACCTGCTTATTTCTAGATTTAATCATCTTAATTTAAGAAGTCTTTCCATTTATCTGTCCATGCAGCAAGATCATTTCCCTCAGATTTAGTGTTTTTATCTGGTTTTAGACTAAACACCTTTTTTGCAGTGTTCCATTGCTTGTGATATTTGGTTTAAACCAGGGGTCTCAAACTCAAATTACCTGGGGGCCACTGGGGGCAGTATCAAAATGACCAAAAAAGACACAAAATGGCAGGAAATAAACTAAATAACTTTAAAAAGACACAAAATGACAAAAAAAAGACACAAAATTACTAAAAAAAAGACACAAAATGACTGAAAAAAACACTAAATTACCGAAAAAAGACACAAAATGACTATAAAAAGACACAAAATGACAAAAAAAGACACAAAATGACAAAAAAAGTTAATAAAAAAAAGTTATTTTCTCATTTTAAGCGTTCAACATGCTTATTTCTAGATTTAATAATCTTAATTTAAGAAATCTTGTCAAGGTAAATTATCTGTCCATGCA
The DNA here is from genome assembly GCF_030273125.1 of Centropristis striata. NCBI lineage: Eukaryota > Metazoa > Chordata > Actinopteri > Perciformes > Serranidae > Centropristis > Centropristis striata. The sequence continues at coordinate 4,159,913 of NC_081524.1, read as the reverse complement.
GCAAGATCATTTCCCTCAGATTTACTGTTTTTATCTGGTTTTTAGACTAAACACCTTTTTTTGCAGTGCACAAGAATTCAGGGGCATCTTTACTTTAGACCCTCCCAGCAACCACAGACCGTCAGTCGCCTCCTCTCACTCTGGTCTAGATGTGCAGGTGAGAGTTTCCAGTTATTAGGTTGCCACTTCAGTGCTGTCGGCAGGAAGCGAAGGGGGGAGGAGACCGAGAGCAACAGAGAGAAAGAGAGAGAGAGAGAGAGAGAGAGAGAGAGAGAGAGATCATTCACTTCAACCACAGCTGACAAAAATAACATCCAAAGTGCTCTGCAGGTGAGTGGACTTTAATAGAGAAATGTACGATTTTTAAATGATTAATTTTGTGAGAATGATCTGAATTCAGCTAAAGAGATCGTTGATGTTCGTGCACAGGGAGTCACAGGTTAACAACAGTGGTGTCATTGTAGTTTCCAGTGAATGATACAGCAAGGCATTGCTGTTTCTGTTACAAAAGTTATTTTTACATATGCATCGTGGATATGTTACATCATGAATGAGTAAAATCGCTGATTTATTGCCATAATTATTGGGGAATTTGTGCATTTTTTTTAAAAAAATACGTCAGTCGATTTGAGTCAATTAAAAAAAAAGACTATTTCTGTTTATTTCAAACAGAATTTATGTCATTTTTTTGTCAGATGGCTTTTTTTTTCCAGCCTTAAAAAATCAATTAATTTGGTCATATCTTTAAAAAACAAGCACATTTTTGTCTCGTTCGGCCAAATTATTGACAAAAAAAGTGTCAGGTTTTTCTGTTTGCAGCGTCACTTAACAAAATCCACATTTATTATTTACATTTAGTCATTTAGCAAGACGCTTTTATCCAAAGAGACTTACAGAAAAAGGAAAACAACAATAAGGTATAAGGGGGATACTGTTTAGGGTCGTATAATAATAAATCTTGCACTGATTTCACCAGTAAAACATGATGAAAATGTATATTTTGAGATTTTTGTAACAAGATGACGACATTATTGATGATTACAACAACATGAATTTGGAATTTCGCACCTGAACACCCCCCTTGGCGCTCTGTGCATCAAATTGAATACCCCTCCAAGAAATCTAATCGTCACTTTTTCCAATTAAACTCTACATTTTCACCTGAAAGCCAAAATGGCCACTGTTGACTCAGTTTCCAGGGTGTAGAGCCCATAGGAGGCCGTGCCGGGTTCCAAGGGAGAGGGGAAAAAACAAGTCGTGCTGCTAAGCAGTTCTCCCAGGGGGACTGATTGAGGAAAAACACTTTTTAATTGTGTTCACTGATAAACCATTGCAAACAGAGACACTTAGGATATACTTGCGTGTCACTGCAAAGATGTTATCATAGCAAAAATGATCTCATGAAGGGGTCACCACTGATAAAAAAAACGTGTATCATGCTTGGAAATGTTTTGACTTTTATTCTAGGGGTCACTCATGTGAAGAAATGTGTGCACACTGCAAAAAAGGTCTAAAAACCAGATAAAAACACTAAATCTGAGGGAAATGATCTTGCTGCATGGACAGACAATTTACCTTGACAAGATTTCTTAAATTAAGATTATTAAATCTAGAAATAAGCATGTTGAATGCTTAAAATAAGAAATTAACTCTTAAAACAAGACAAATTAAAGCTGCAAGCAGCGATGAACTGGCCAGAGCAGAGTGACCTGATGATTATTTGTTTCTTACCAGGATAAGAAAACTTTTTGTGTCTTTTTTTGTGTCTTTTTTGTTTGGTATTTTTTTGTCATTTTATGTATATTTTGGTCATTTTGTGACCAAAAGAAGATGTAAAAAGACACAAAATGACCAAAAAAAGACCCAAAAAAAAGACATAAAAAGACCAAAGAAGACACAAAACACGTAAAATCACAATAAAGACATAAAAAGACAAAAAATTACCAAACAAAAAAGACACAAAAAGACAAAAAAAACACACCAAAAAAAGACACAAAAAGGTTTTTTTTTTATCTCAGTAAGAAACAAATAGTTAGCAGGTCACTCTGCTCTGGCCAGTTCATCGCTGCTTGCAGCTTTAATTTTTATCTCTTTTGTACATTTTTTGCCTTTTTTGGTCATTTTGTGACCAAAAGAAGATGTAAAAAGACACGAAATGACCAAAAAAAGACACGAAAAAGGAAACAAAAGACGTAAAATCACAAAAAAAAAGACGTAAAAAGACAAAAAAAATTACCAAACAAAACAGACACAAAAGGTTTTTCTTATCCTGGTAAGAAACAAATAATCATCAGGTCACTCTGCTCGGGCCAGTTCATCGCTGCTGGCAGCTTTAATTTGTCTTGTTTTAAGAGTTAATTTCTTATTTTAGGTGTTCAACATGCTTATTTCTAGATTTAATAATCTTAATTTAAGAAATCTTGTCAAGTGAAATTATCTGTCCATGCAGCAAGATCATTTCCCTCAGATTTAGTGTTTTTAGACACACCTTTTCTGCAGTGTAAAAATGTGAAAAAAGTCAAAGTGCTGCTTTAAATCTCACACAATTATGAGATCAGTTTCGCCAGAACAATTAGAGGACTGTAAACAGAGGAGACCTCAGATGAATTAGCCCTCAGATCAAAAGAACTGCCCAAGTGGATTACAATGAATGAGCATGGCTGTGATTCAGAAAGCTTTTAACACTGGTAAACAGGTTGAATTGTGCCCACATTACCTTCCATCATAAAGAGCTTTTGTCATTATGTTTGTTATTGCTTAGTTTATGGTGCAGGCAGAGATTTGTCATAGTCTGTTCGTGTAAACATCCATAGTTCAACATCCGTCAGCTGTTACATTCATGCTACTTGTATGTTTTACCTTCACTTATCCAGGTTATCACTGAAGCCTGGACAAAGAGCTCTTTCCCTTTCTACCAATGTGATAATGGCCTCCGCTACTCTCGGAAAAGACACAGGTATGTGTGTGTGTGTGTGTGTGTGTGTGTGTGTGTGTGTGTGTTTGATTATTAACCCTTAATATTGCACTCATTGAAATACTTGCAAATTCCTAATTTCAAATCATGGAATATTGGAGGATATTACATACTGCCAGAATGTGTAAAAAAAACAAAAACATATGGACCTGGGGGAGGTGGGTGATATTTTGACGAAAAAGTTACAAATTTATGAGAAAAAATCTCAAATTAACGGTAAAAAAAAAGTTACACATTTGTGAGAAAAAAATCTAAAATTAATGGTAAAAAAAGTTGACGAGATTAAAGTGGCAAATGTATGAGAAAAAAATGTGCAGATTTATGAGATTTAAAGTGGTGAATCTGCAAGAAAAGTTTTTTTTCCCCACTTTTTTTCGCGCAGATTTGCCACTATAAATCTCTTAAATCTGCTACTTATTTTCTTGTAGATTTGCCACTTTAATCCAGTAACGTAGCCTGATCTTTGCTGATTAGCTGGAAGAAATCCATGTGATTCTTCGACCAAACAGAGAGACATGGGGACCCCATTTAGATATCCACTTAAGTTACCAAATATGGTTCTTTGCCCGATAAAGGGTTAAAAATCACTACTGGGACAAGAGCAACACAACTTGTGATTTTGTACAGATTACAAATATCCCCTCACCACAGACATTTCTCAAACCACACTCTGTCTCAAGTGTAAAACTGAAGTGGAAACTTTAACTCATTGTTTCTGGTCTCGTCATAGAGTAGTAGAGTAGAAAAAAAAATACAACAGTTAAATCATCTGTCATGGCATAATAATAGTGGGATTTAACTGTCTTCTGAAGCAAAGTTTGTTAAGAAATAAATGCAGGTGAAACCATTTGAAACTCTGGGACTCCACCGTCCCAGACACAAAGATGTAATACTCATAACAGCTGTCTCTCATGAGAAGATGACACATGCATGTTGTCATGGTTACTGGCCAGCAATTGTTTACTCAATTAGCTCCTCTACAGGTGGCAGGAGACACTTCCTTATACCAAAACATAACGGTTAATGTTGCAAAGTGGTCACAGTTTGGTTAAGGTTAATGCCAAAACTTCTTGGTTAGTTTTAGGAAAAGATCATGGTTTGGGTTAAAATAACTATATTATGGGGCGTCCCGGTGGCTCACACTGGTAGAGCGCTTACCATTAAGGCTGAGTCCTTGCTGCGGCGGAGCCGGGTTCGAATCCGGCCTGAGCTCCCTTTGCCACATGTCTTCCCCTCTGTCTCCCCCTTTCTGTCTAACACTATCAATAAAGCAAAAAAATGCCCAAAAAATAATCTTAAAAATAAAAAAAATAAAAAATAAAAACTATGTTATATAATTGATGAAACCCATCCAATATCTGTCACTGCATTTTACTGAAACCATAAATACTTCATACTAGGGCTGCACGATTATGGCCAAAATTATAATCACGATTATTTTGATCAATATTGTAATCACGATTATTAATCACGATTATTCATCATGTTAGGGAGAACATCTGCATGTTTTCTGTGTTACTTTCAAACAAACAATAGGAACAATTTTTAGTGTCCGGTGCTTGTTGTAAACAAACAGAGATCGCTAAGTGAACACCTCCTGCAGCAGCAGCAGCACATACACACTGTACTGCTACAGAGCTAACTGTTAGCCTATTAACAATTTGCAGACTGCAGCTCGTTAAGAAAAGCCGCCTGCCCCCGCGGCTCGTTAAGAAGAGCCGCCGGCCCCCACAGCTCGTTAAGAAGAGCCGCCTGCCCCTGCGGCTCATTAAGAAGAGTAAGAAGGAGTCTCCAATAACACCAGAAAAAGTCGCTGGATTTGTTGCCAGTCGCCTTTTTGAAAAGTAGTCACTAAGAAGGTTCTGAAAAGTCGCTAATTATAGCAACAAAGTAGCTAAGTTGGCAACACTGCTTCGCCGTCTTTTACAAATGGCGCGTGTTGTTGTTGCGTCGAGTACTACGTCACATCCTGCTTAGCGTTCTCTCAAATCGGCAACCAGGCTTTTTTTAGGGGAGAAAAACGGCCCTGCCCCCTGGTGGTTGGTGGACTACTGGTGTAGAAAGTGCTTGATTAGATATGCAGGAGAGCCCGTATTTTAAAATGAGAATATCGACGATGATCAGGTTAATTTAATCGTGGCGGCCAAAATCGTAATCACAATTAAAATTTGATTAATTGTGCTGCCCTACTTCATACTGCATACTGACACATAAAAAGTTAACTTAACACAATGCATTATCTGGAAACCATGGATGTGCAAAATGCCATGACTATTCATCCAGTAGTTGTTGAGATATTAATATCTGGATGAAGGTGTTAGACTCAGAGATGTGTGCTAATATTATTACAGTTATAGCACAACAAAGTTTTTTAGGATAACCAATGCAAGACAAAATTTAATCTTGTTTATACACTAAAATACATTCCTGCCATCTTTCCCAAAACACCAGGCTTCACAGGCTTCCTGCATCTCCTTCTGTTGGGACTACTTCTGCCATCGGTATTAGTGTCAGGCCAAACCACTGCTTCTACTACCATGATGTCCTCCAGTCCCTCCTCTCCTGCTTCAGCATCCCCCACCACCATGACTTCTGGAGCCTCGGCATCCTCCACTTTCTCCCAGTCTTCCACCACCTCTGGATCCACAGCAACCCCAACAACCAACCAGTCCCCTTCGACAACCCCCAGCAGCACAGCAAGCCCCACCACCCAATTCACCACCTCAACCACCATTGGAGGTACAACACTTACCACTGGCACCCAGTCTCTCACAACCACAGTAACCTCCGGAGGCACAGCAACCACCACTATCACACAATCATCCACTCTTACCTCTGGAGGTACAGCAATGACCTCCTCCACTGGAGGCTCCGCATCCACCATTACTACACAATCCATCACAACCACACCCACCTCTGTAGGTACAGCAACCACCACGGTTGGAAGCATAGGTGCCACCAGTACAACACAGTCCGCCACAACCCCACCCACCTCTGTAGGTACAGCAACCACCACCATTGGAAGCATAAGTGCCACCAGTACGACACAGTCCACCACAACCCCACCCACCTCTGGAGGTACAGTAACCACTACGGTTGGAGGCATAGCTTCCATCAGTACCACACAGTCCGCCACAACCCCACCCACCTCTGGAAGTACAGCAACTACCACAGCTGGAGGTATAGCTGCTATCACTACCTCACAGCCCGTCACAACCCCACCCACCTCTGGAGGTATGGCAACTACCACAGTTGGAGGCACAGCTGCCACCACTAGTTCACAGACAGTCACAACCCCTCCCACTTCTGGAGATATGGCAACTACCACAGTTGGAGGCATAAGTGCCACCACTAGTTCACAGACAGTCACAACCCCTCCCACTTCTGGAGGTATGGCAACCACCACAGTTGGAGGCACAGCTGCCACCACTACCTCACAGTCCATCACAACCCCACCCACCTCTGGAGGTATGGCAACTACCACAGTTGGAGGCATAAGTGCCACCACTAGTTCACAGACAGTCACAACCCCTCCCACTTCTGGAGGTATGGCAACCACCACAGTTGGAGGCATAGCTGCAACCACTACTTCACAGTCCGTCACAACCTCACCCCCCTCTGGAGGTATGGCAACCACCACAGTTGGAGGCACAGCTGCCACCACTAGTTCACAGTCTGTCACAACCTCACCCCCCTCTGGAGGTATGGCAACCACCACAGTTGGAGGCACAGCTGCCACCACTAGTTCACAGTCTGTCACAACCTCACCCCCCTCTGGAGGTATGGCAACCACCACAGTTGGAGGCACAGCTGCCACCACTAGTTCACAGTCTGTCACAACCTCACCCCCCACTGGAGGTATGGCAACCACCACAGTTGGAGGCACAGCTGCCACCACTAGTTCACAGTCTGTCACAACCTCACCCCCCTCTGGAGGTATGGCAACCACCACAGTTGGAGGCACAGCTGCCACCACTACCTCACAGTCTGTCACAACCTCACCCCCCTCTGTGGGTATGGCAACCACCACAGTTGGAGGCTCAGCTGCCACCACTACCTCACAGTCTGTCACAACCTCACCCCCCTCTGGAGGTATGGCAACCACCACAGTTGGAGGCACAGCTGCCACCACTACTTCACAGTCTGTCACAACCTCACCCCCCTCTGGAGGTATGGCAACCACCACAGTTGGAGGCACAGCTGCCACCACTAGTTCACAGTCTGTCACAACCTCACCCCCCTCTGGAGGTATGGCAACCACCACAGTTGGAGGCACAGCTGCCACCACTACCTCACAGTCTGTCACAACCTCACCCCCCTCTGGAGGTATGGCAACCACCACAGTTGGAGGCACAGCTGCCACCACTACCTCACAGTCTGTCACAACCTCACCCCCCTCTGGAGGTATGGCAACCACCACAGTTGGAGGCACAGCTGCCACCACTACCTTACAGTCTGTCACAACCTCACCCCCCTCTGGAGGTATGGCAACCACCACAGTTGGAGGCACAGCTGCCACCACTACCTCGCAGTCTGTCACAACCTCACCCCCCTCTGGAGGTATGGCAACCACCACAGTTGGAGGCACAGCTGCCACCACTACCTCACAGTCTGTCACAACCTCACCCCCCTCTGGAGGTATGGCAACCACCACAGTTGGAGGCACAGCTGCCACCACTATCTCACAGTCCGCCACAACCTCACCCACCTCTGGAGGTATGGCAACCACCACAGTTGGAGGCACTGCTGCCACCACTACCTCACAGTCCGTCACAACTCCTTCCACCTCTGGGGGTATGGCAACTACCACAGTTGGAGGCACAGCTGCCACCACTACCTCACAGTCCGTCACAACTCCTTCCACCTCTGGAGGTACAGCAACCACATCGGTTGCAGACATAGCTGCCACCACTAACTCACAGTCCGTCACAACTTCCACATCTGGAGCTACGACACAGTCTGGCACCAGCACAACAACCACTGCCAATTCTGCAATCACTTCTTCTAATTCAAACAGTGCTACTAATTCAGGAACCAACTCTGCCTCCTCTCCAGTAGGTTTAACAGGCATGACCACGTCCAACCCGGCCATGCCGACCACAAGTGGGAAAATGGCGACTGCAGGTGGAACCATGCTGGCCACCAGTGGAAATATGCCGACTAAAGGTGGAACCATGCTGGCCACCGGTGGAAATATGCCGACTAAAGGTAGAACCATGCCGGCCACAGGTGGACAAATGCAGAATACAGGTGTGACCAGATCACCCCCCATCATGACTTCAGGCTCTGGTTCTATGAACTCAATGATGACCACCAGTATGTCATCAAACTCCACTGGTATGTTTTATTTCATCAAATATTATTATTATAACAATTTTTTCACATAAAAATATATATCTTTTTTTTTTTTTAATCTGCCTTTCCCTTTTCTCTTTGTTTGTGACATCCATCTTTTGCTGCAGGTGGCTGGTCTAGTATGAATGGCACCAACATGGTAAGACCTACTTCAATGAGCATGACAACATTATAAGAGAGATGTGTAACGTTATTCTTTGGTGTTTCCCTTTCACCTCTTCATCATATCTGTATTGTCTCTTAAACAGATATACTGCCCCTCATTCACCTGTAACTACACCGACTGCTATAGAATGTACAACAGTCAGAATGCCACTACCTGTGATGCTGGTGTCTATTGTGAGGTAGGGAGGCAAATGACACTGCCGAAACCTCTTGAAACATCTAACAAAAGTATTATAATCAGATGCCCTAAAATATATAACAACCTATGCATGTACAGACAGCAAAATATACAGCAAATGCACTGTATCGGTGAACCAAAGTTAGTAAAGTAACGACTTAATGTTAAAGCTAACAGTCCTTTTTTAATATGCTCAGTAAGGGTCAATAACATTTATAGGAACGTAAAAGGCAAAGACAATTAAAACATGTCTTCTAATGTGTCATTCTGCAATGTGTCAGCTGATTAGACAGACGGACATGTGCTACATTGCGAGCTGCAGCGTCGCCTGTGCTGAAAGTTGCGTCAACGCCTCTCAGACCAACTGCTCTATCGCCTGCTGCAACTCTACTGGCTGCCTCAATGACACTTTTGCATCCATGATGATCACATCCGCAAGTAAACAGAGTTATCCTTATCATCGTTCCCCATTTTATGACTCTAACAAGTGTTAATGTTAAAAAAAAAAGTTTTTTTGTTATCATGCTTACACTATCCTTACAAATGATTTGATTTTATTCGTAGGTCATGACTGCATGTTTGCATGTGTGCATTTTTAGTCCTAAGTTTGCAATTTCTTTAGAATTTAATTATTTTCTTTACATAATTTCAGTGATTCCAACCACAACAACAGCAATGACAATGGGTGGCAAAAGCGAACCAGCCTCTACGACAACCACCAGTCCACAAACCACAGAAGACAAGGTAAGGACAAAAGGCTGCATGGATGAATGCATGTGAATGGATGCATATGTACGAGCAGAATGCTAGGGAGTTGTGTGTATCACTTATAAACTGTATAAGAAGTGGATGTAGCCACCGTGACATCATCCATTGGTGTATGGACGCCTTATTAAAGCCTCAAATTTGGCATTTTGGCCATAGCATCAAGGTTAGGAAAGGTGTTTTTGCACTGAAATATGTGCCACCAGAAACTGAATTTGAATCACATAATTTGAATTTGTAAAAAGGGAAAACGGAGGTGCTGATTGGCCGAAGAGGCGCTCTATGTATCTGCACTCGTTTGTTCTGTCTCAACTACTTGGATGTATGTCACAGAAAACTGAAATTGAATTTTGCGAACAGAATTTGAATTGTGAGAACTGAATGTTCAGTTCTAAACTAATAATTTTAACTAATAAATTTCACATTACAATTCAGATTCAGTTTTTTCAATGCAATGATTCAAATTGAACAATACAAATTCAAATTATGTGATTCAAATTCCGTTTTTTAATGCAATTATTCAAATTAAGCAATTCAAATTCAAATATAAATAATTCAAATTCAGTTTCTGGTGGCAAATATTTCAACCCATTCAAAAACAGCTTACTCCTTATAGTGTCTTTTCGCACAACTGAATGCTAAACAAGACATTTCTAGGGGACCAAACTGTTAAAATTAACTTCCATGAACTGAAAACACACTGTAAAAGCGTCAAAGTTCTAAGACGAAAGCACGGACAACAGCATGGTGGCGACCTCCAAAGCATTCTCTATTTTACTCTAAATGCGACCATAACTTACAAAATGAACATCATGCTGTATTAAAGAAGACTGAAACTACTGATTCAGTATGTTTACATGACACTTAAAAAAACTAATTATTGCATTATGCTGCGTTCAATTGCACTCGGAACTTGGAAAGATCCAAGTTGGAAATTCTGAGTTCCAAGGTAAATGCGTTTCATTGCTCAACCTTGGAAAACATGGCCGACCATAGCAAATTGATGTTTGTTTGGATGTCTTTCGAGCATTTAAAAATTATTCTGAGGTAGTACATCAGCTACCTAAGAGAGAAAGAGAAATGGTTGTTTCCTCTCTGGGTCCAAATATAGGGTGGAATTGTGGTCTGCAAATACTTAAGAGACAAAAATATAATTAAATCTTATCAGTTTGCTGGATATAATAAAAAGAAGTGCAGTATTACACCTTATAGACTAATGTAGTTTAAATATGGGAAAAACTATAATATTTTTTACACTTTTACTGTGCTTTTTCGTCCCAACTACGCTCATACAAACTCTTTAATTAACAGAGTGGGAGTGCAAATACCACTACAAAGTAATCCTACACTTTCAGTAACAAAAATGCTAAATTAAACGACACTAAATGTTGAAGATAAAGTGACTGTTTACCTCTCATGGTGTGTGGCGCCATTTTGCTTTGACGTTTTCCACGTATTTCCGACCTACTCGGGCTGCTTCGATCCTACCCGAATTCCCGACTCGGAGTCCCGAGTTCAAGGGCCGTTCTATTGCACTTTTCCGACTCGGAGGTCGGATCTTTCAGAGTTCCGAGTGCAATCGAACGCAGCATTAATCTGACTATACTATGATACTATGGAGTGCGTGTAAACATGTTAGTCCGACTGATGTTAGATTCCTCCAACTCCGATTAAGACACCCAGATAATGCCATTGGAATTGGATTTTCGCCGGCATGTATGACAAGACAACGTGTTAGTCGGTCGTATTAGCCAGTCGTTCATTTGCCGGTCGCATTAGCCGGTCGCATTAGCCGGTCGTTCATTAGCCGGTCGCATTAGCAGGCATTAGCCGCTCACATTAGCCAGTCGTTCATTAGCCGCTCGCACATTAGCCGCTTACATTAGCCTGTCGTCCATTAGCCGGTCGCATTAGCCGATCGAATTAGCCAGTCGTTCACTAGCCGCTCGCACATTAGCCGCTCGCATTAGCCGGTTATTCATTTGCCGGTCGTTTATTAGCCGCTCGCATTAGCCGGTCGTTCATTAGCCGCTCGCATTAGCCTGTCGTCCATTAGCCGGTCACATTAGCCGGTTATTCATTTGCCGGTCGTTTATTAGCCGATCGCATTAGCCAGTCGTTCATTAGCCGCTCGCATTAGCCTGTCGTCCATTAGCCGGTCACATTAGCCGATCGCATTAGCCAGTCGTTCATTAGCCGCTCGCACATTAGCCGCTTACATTGGCCTGTCGTCCATTAGCCGGTCGCATTAGCCGATCGCATTAGCCTGTCGTTCATTAGCCGCTCGCACATTAGCCGCTTACATTAGCCGGTCGCATTAGCCGATCGCATTAGCCAGTCGTTCACTAGCCGGTCGCATTAGCCGCTCGCATTAGCCGTTCGTTCATTAGCCGCTCGCATTTGCCGGTCGCATAGCCGGTCACCGGTCAGTTGCCTAGCGACGGCACAAAGTGTCGATCTGAGGAACCAGAAAGGGGCCATATAAAGCAGCTGAAATGGGTTAATATGGTCAAAAAATGTGTTGACTTCTTACCCATTCCTAGTAGTCATAACACCTTCCTGCCTGTAATGTACTGTTTTAATGGAGTATAGAACTGTATACATTGAGTCTGATGTAAGATTATTGTCATCATTAGTATTAATCTTTTCCTCTCTGTTGGTTTTTCAGAGAAATAAATGCAACTCTGGTGAATGCATTGGTGCAGATTGCTACAAATCTTTTTCAACTGTCCAATCATGCTCCTCCTCAGAACCACACTGTCAGGTGAGAACTGCTAAACATCAATAAATATAAGATTTCTAAATATAAGATTCCAGCTTCATTTCAGTTATTATTTATTAGCTTTCTATGCATTAATTTTTGTATTTATTTAGCAGCCTTTAAATTGTCCTACCCCTCATACATCCCTTCTTAAGCACAAATTCATTGATAAGAATAACTTTTTACAGCAAAAATACAAGAAAAATGCACACATCTTTAGTGATAGTAACTTAAACTATTGTGGTTGAAAATGTACAACTTTCACTATGTATACACACAAATACTGCACAAAATGAACGGAAAAAGTAGTCTATTAACATTTTAGCCTTATTTTTTGTGCATTTTTTTAATTTAAAGTCTATGTACCGCCTGTTAATCCTTAAAATATAAAAAAAAATAATATTCTTTAAAAAATATTTTATGATATGAGATACCGTGTAGCTGTGGTTGCCAGAACTTTACCATAATAAATATAGTGCAACTTTTTGTAATATTACGGTAAAATTATATTATCACTGTTGATTCCCCGTTTAAGATGGCCATTTTATTCCATATTTTGCCGTAAAAAATAAAAAGTTTTTCCATCAAAAGAAACGGTGTTTTGCCATATAATTGACAAGAAAATACTTTATAAAAGCTGCATGAATTAAAGATTTCACCATTAAATATGACAGTATATTTCTGTTGAAGATATGGTGTTTAGTACAATTAACAGTGAGAAAAAGTATTTTTACAAAAAATAAATGCAAAAATGATGGCTTGTATATATATTACAGTTTATTTTTTGCTACGAACACGGTGCCAGTGTGTTTTAAAGTGGAGTAATGCATTTAAAAAATAACAATTAAAGATGTAAAAAGTACTGTTTTGGCTGATATATACATTTACAGTGTTTCATTGTTAATGAAACTGCATTAACTCATTTATCATTTTACGGTCTTTTACTGTCATGGTTTAGCAGTTTTTCACCGTAAAATCTACAGACATTGGTAACACTTTACAATAACCATCATTTATAAATGGTAAACAGATAGTTTATTAATATTTAATCATCATTTATAAATCGTATATAGGCCATTTAGAATGGAAAATACATAATTTATTAATGTTTAACTAACTAAATCATTTATAAATGACAAATAGATGGTATATTAATGCAAGTTTATAGTCACTTTACCATTAAGAAACAATTAAATTTGAATTAATAGTTTTAGTTGCAGTCATTATAACATTTTTAGCACCATATTAAGTATGTTAATGATTTTGAAATGATTCATACAGCTTTAAAACATTGATTTAAAACATTTAAAGATTAAATATGTATAGCAATTTGTAAATTGTTAATAATTGGTCTATAAACCATCTATAAACATCACGTTGTTGGTTATTGTAAAGTGTTACCCAGACATTTTTTACAGTGTATTTGATACATTAAAAAAATCTAAATCCTGTTCATTTTTTTGTAACGCTTTATATTAAGGTCCTTGTAATAACCATTAATTAACAAGTAATAAGGCCCTTGTAAGTCCTTCCAAGATGCTTATTAACATTATTGTGTGTTTATAAGCTTATATAAGTGTTAATAATAGCATTACAAACACCCATGACCCACCCATTATGTCTTTGCCATGCCTTTATTAATCTTATTTTGTTTGCTTATTTATATTAAAATATACTTTATTGCTCATCTATTATAAGTTAACTATAAGTTAACTATGCTTTTTGCAACTACCGGATCTAAAGCGGGAACAATGCCTTATTACTTGTTAATTAATGGTTATTAAGGACCTTATTATAAAGCGTTTTTTTTTTTAACAAGAAAAACTTAAATATCTCGTATTTAGACTGTTTTTTTCTCACTCACTTTTGCATTTGCAGTTGAAAAAGGAGACCAAAGATTCCGGTTTGTTGTGGACGGCAGGTTGTTTCACCAACTGTTCTGAAGAAACCCCATGCAAGGAAAACACCTCACCTCCGTGTCACCTGGAGTGCTGCAACGCCACCATGACCTCCTGCCTGATGCTCAACGGGACTCTGAACGTCCCCAATGTGGCCACCGGAGGTCCTCACCTCCACATGATAGCGTCCTTACTCTGCCTGCTCACCATGGCTCTGCTGCTGTGAGTCACTCAGTGAAAGCTGCTGCTGAGGGTCTTTAGGTCATCAGAGCTTTGAGGGACTCTCAGAGAAAAAACAAGCTTAGCAGTTCAGCGGTTCACACTGTAAAAAAAAAGGTGTTTAGTCTAAAAACCAGATAAAAACAGTAAATCTGAGGGAAATTATCTTGCTGCATGGACAGATAATTTACTTTGACAAGATTTCTTAAATTAAGATTATTAAATCTAGAAATAAGCATGTTGAACACTTAAAATGAGAAATTAACTCATAAAACAAGATAAATTAAAGCTGCAAGCAGCGATGAACTGGCCCGAGCAGAGTGACCTGATGATTATTTGTTCCTTATTTCTATTTTGGTGGGTTTTTTTGTCTTTTTGTGTCTTTTTTGTTTGGTATTTTTTGGTCTTTTTGTGATTTTACGTGTTTTGTGTCTTTTTTGGTCTTTTTGTGTCTTTTTTTTGGTCATTTTGTGTCTTTTTACATCTTCTTTTGGTCACAAAATGACCAAAAAAGACAAAAAATGTGCAAAAGAGATAAATTAAAGCTGCAAGCAGCGATGAACTGCAAATTATTTGTTTCTTACCAGGATAAGTAAAACTTTTTGTGTCTATTTTGTTTGGTGTTTTTTTGTCTTTTTATGTCTTTTTTTTATGATTTTACATCTTTTGTGTCTTTTTTGTGTCTTTTTTTTTGGTCATTTTGTGTTTTTACTTTTTACATCTACTTTTGGTCACAAAATGACCAAAGAAGACAAAAAAATGTACAAAAGAGATAAATTAAAAGCTGCAAGCAGTGATGAACTAGCCCTGACAATTATCTTGTTTCTTACCAGGATAAAAAAAAAAACACTTTAGATTTAGAAGTGTTAGATAATTTATCTTGTTTTAAGAGTTAATTTCTTATTTTACGCGTTCAACATGCTTATTTCTAGATTTAACAATCTTAATTTAACTTCCTGGAGAACTTCTTCATTTTTACACTAAAAAAACAAGGTACAACATGTTATTAATCAGAGCTTTAGAAATGCTGGTAGTTGCATTTTCCAATCTTTAATCTAAGATAACAAGCTGTTGCCTGTAGCTTATCTGGTTTTTAGACTAAACACCTTTTTTGCAGTGCATTTACGCTGATATTCATATGTGATTGTAATGTATATATGTATTGAATTATGTAAAGCCTCAGTTGCAACGTTGACTTTTGATTCTAGTTTTATTAAAATTTCCCAAATACATATTATATCTGGTTCAAGACCAACGGAAAAAAGGCTTTGAACAGTATTTCTAAATGAAAAACTACATATATAACTTCAGGAATCAAGAAATTATATATACATACACATATTAAAATACACTTTCTTCTCAGTAAAACTCTGCACTGTAAAGAATTTACTGTGATTTTTACAGTAACTTATTGGCAGCAATTACTTTATTATTATATTATTATAATTATTATTTACAGTAGAACTACTGTATTTTTATTTACAGTACTGTTTTATACTGTAAAATATAAAACAATTAAACACTGATTTTTTAGTTGTATTAACAGGACTGATTTGTTTACTGTAAGAATAAAAAAAACAGTTAAACATTGTGATTTTTAATGGTACTGTATGGCAATACAATGCTGTTAATTTTATTATAATTTCATTATTACTTTTTATAGAAATAACTAGTAATTGCAAGTAATTACTCTATGAACTAAAGAAAATTATATTAACACATTTACTTTAAGTTAATTATTTAAACATTTAAGCATTTGTATAGGACTGATTCTGATATGAGATAAGATCTGATACAAAACTATGATAAAAATGGAAAAATACAGTGGTCTACTTTACTTTTCATAGTACTACAGTACACAAAATGACCAAAAAAGACACAAAATGACTGAAAAAACACTAAATTACTTTAAAAAAGACACAAAGTGACAAAAAAAGACACAAAATGACCCCAAAAAACACTAAATTACTTTAAAAAAGACAGAAAACAATGCTGTAAATTTACTGTTACTGTGTTTTGAATGAAAAACTTGACTTTAAGTTAATTATTTAAACATTTAAGCATTTGTATAGGACTGATTCTAATCAAAATTATGATAAAAATGGAAAAATATAGTCGTCTACTTTACTTTTCATACTGTCTACTGTGTTTTTTTCCTACAGTAATGCTTTAACTACTGTAATTTTGTCACGTGGGCTGTTTTTTATAGTAAATTATACAGTAAAACAATAAACAACTGTAGATTTCACAGCGATTATTTACAGTGTAGAAAAGGATCATTTGTTTAAGCAATGACCTTACCCATAACTCTAATTGAATTCAGATGCTGTTTGCTTTAAGAAAGTCCAAAAAACTGGTTTTATTTGTGTCTTCCATATAAAATAAGACACATTTGGATTTTTGGATGGGTGAGTGAGCCTATAAACACTAAAACATTTTATATTTAAACCCCCAGATAACACAGCCACGACTCTATATGCACTTTATGAAACACTAATATTGAGCTGTTACGAGGTGTTGTGAAGGTTTTCTGCAGGTGAAATCATTATGAAAAGTGCAATTTAGTACTTTTGGTTACTTTTTGTGTAATATTTCTGTGGATTGTGAGTTGCATGTTTATATTGTGTCGTGTACAAAGTATATTTTAAGGTATAATGGTGACATGTAAATGTTTAATGAGATCAGAATTATCACAGTTTATTCTAGTTTTGTGTACTGTGTTAAATATAATGATTATGTGCATTAAAATGAAATGAATTTAATAAACTGGTGATGACATTTCTAGACGCTTAAAGTGGCTTTAAGTGGTGGAAAGTAACTAAGTACTGAAATACTGGACTGAAATAAAAATTTTTAGTTACTTTACTCGAGTATCTTCACTTTGTTTTACCTCTACTTCACTATTTTCACTATTTTGCTGTATTTATTTGATAGCTATACTTACTGATTACTTTTAATAATATGATTTTACATCTTTAGGTTATT
This sequence comes from Centropristis striata, assembly GCF_030273125.1. Taxonomy (NCBI): domain Eukaryota; kingdom Metazoa; phylum Chordata; class Actinopteri; order Perciformes; family Serranidae; genus Centropristis; species Centropristis striata. The sequence continues at coordinate 4,142,613 of NC_081524.1, read as the reverse complement.
TTTGTAGTTGTTTTGTGTCTCTTCATATATGTGTCATTTGGGAATTATGAAGGTTTTGTTGAAATTAAAACTTTCATCTGTGTTTTTTGTCAGTTTCTTTGTGGTCATTTTGTATCTTTTCATAGTTGCTGTGAGTCTTTTTTGTCAACTTCTCTTTATTGGGTTTTTTTCCTTTCATTCACATACAAAAATGAAGAAGATACTTGTTAATTTATGCTTCAAATTGACACGAAAGAACAGAATGATGGTAGAAAAAGAAAAGCAATAAAAAAACAATAAACCAACAAAAACCTAGGTGGAGTCAAATCAAATACCAAAACAATAATAATAATGTTTACAAATAAAAGAAAGATTTAAATAGTAATCATACAACTTGGAGGATGTCAAGTGTTCTAAAATGTACAGTTGTTAATTTTTCATGGGAATATATTTGGTATAATAGTCCATAAATGGCTGCCATATTGTGAAAAAGGTATTTATCTTTTTTGTGTCTTTTTGCAGCTGCTTTTGCATCTCTTAATAGTTATTTTGGTCTCTTTGTACAACCTTGACTCCACAGAAATCGGGGCGCTGTCTGAAACGTCTTTGTTCTGTATTTGATTGAATAATGCAGGTTGCAAAAGACTGCAAACATTCTATCAAACCTCCTCCTGGTTCCTATGTGTCTCTCTTTTCTTTTCTTTTAACAATGAGAGAAATACAGGCACTCAGGATATAAACAAGACATACAAAGAAACATTTCAGTTATATATATACACTACCAGTCAAAAGTTTTAGAACACCCCAATTTTTCCAGTTTTTTATTGAAATTCAAGCAGTTCAAGTCAAATGAACAGCTTGAAAGGGTCCAAAGGTAAGTGGTGAACTGCCAGAGGTAAATAAAAAAAGGTAAGCTTAACCAAAACTGGAAAATAATGTACATTTCAGAATTATACAAGTAGGCCTTTTTCAGGGAACAAGAAATGGGTTAACAACTTAACTCTATGGAGTCTTGGGCTATTTTGTCCATTTTTGAATTATTTTGATGTCTTTGTAAGTCATTTTGTGTCTTTTTTTGGTCATTTTGTGTCTTTTTTTAGTCCTTTAGTCCAACATAAAATGTGATTTTGAATCTTTTTTTACTTTCAAAACACTATCATGCTCAATAAAGAATTTTAAATGTTGCAAATGTGCATTAATTTCAGAGTACACTGAGACATTAAACTGCATCATTTTCAATTAAATTCTGGAAAAGTTGGTGTGTTCTAAAACTTTTGACCAGTAGTGTATAAACTTGCCAACAGAAGCATAAGATTTGTTATAAAGCATACTGTTTTGTTATTAGATTCAAATTTTGAGATAATATCTTTAGGTTCAAAGATGATGGGCTGTCCAGTCTTATAGAGAATTAATTTTTCCATATCCCTCCAAAATATAGATGACAATGGGCAAACATAAAATAAATGTCCTGTTGTCTCTGGCTCATCTCCACAAAGCTACGTGTCTCTTTGAGTCACATTTTGCAGTTTTCCTGACACTTTGGACCCTTCGGTCTCAGTTTGTTCAGTCATCTAACCATGTTAACCCTTTGATGCACAACATATTGACCCTCATTCATTCCCCATGTTATTTAATGCTGCTGTGTGTTTGTGTTCTCTATCTTTTGATATCAACTTATTTTATGATTGAATATTCCAAGTATTTTTTTAAATATCCTGTTTTTGATAACAACTAATCATTATTTCCTTTTTGCCTCTCATACTTTATGAAGAAAAAAATGTATTATTACATATTTTGTTAGGGTAACATTAGAACAATTGAAAAAAGAAAAAGACTTCTCAGTTTTGTGTGTGGAAGGTTCTTTTAATTACTTTTTTGGTAATTTTGGGTCTATTTTTAGTAATTTTGGGTCTTTTTGGCCTCCAGTGGCCCCCAGGTAATTTGAGTTTAAAACCCTCCCTTAGACTCATGTTGTGCATCGAAGGGTTAATTCCAAAACTATGTCAAAACTAGATTTAGGCTGAAATATTTCAATAAAATATCAGCTCCTCAATTTCCGGTCGGTTACAAAAAGACAAAGTTCCAGTGGCGGTTCTAGACCAGTTTTACTGTGGGGGCCAAGGAGGGGCCAGTGTTTAATCAGAGGGCCACATTAGCACATTACAAAATGGCAAAGGTGATATTTAAGCATTCAAAATCTTTATTTTAGCTTATTTAAACATCACATTTAAGTATATTTGGAAGATACAAATGAGACTCACCAACAATAAGTTTTTTTTGCATGACAATGGCATTTCTCATTTCTCACTTTCACTTTTATCACTTTTTTTTATTTTGAAAGTGCAGTACAGTCAGAATGATCTTTATATACACAATATTTTATTGCGCAATTAAACTATTATACAATGTACACATTCTGGGTTCCTTTTGTGTACAATGAAATATTGTTTGAACAAAAAAAGCTTAGAGTTGTTCCATTGTTCATCGTTATAAATTGATCATTCTGTTATTAATTTGACACAGGGGCCACAAAGGCTTCTAGAACCGCCACTGCAAAGTTCACTTACTGAACAACAAAAACTGACCAAACATGCATGAATAGGCCACTGAATTAATGTATCACCGGCTGGATTCTTTTCCAACAAAAGCAACAAAAAGCCCACTTGAAGCTAATTGACCCAGCGGCTCATCAAACCTGCTGCAGAGCTTCAATTCAACTCTGGAGAAGTTGTCTCTATTGTAGGACCTAATCCTCTTCTGGATCAAACGCCTGAGGCCTAATCCAGTGCAAACTGGGCTGATGACAGCCCAGATGTGACGTCACACACACACACACACACACACACACACGGCAGTGATCCCGAATCAGTGCGTGGCACACTGGGCCGAGCCAGCAGCAGCAGAGGAACAAGGAAACATCTGGATCAGAGAGGAAATAATCATAATGTGGGATTATTACACGAGTCTGTGCTGTTGTTCTCTGCTCCTTTAGAGGAGAAGAGAAAGAACCGGAGGAACTAGAAACTCCTGCTGCTGGTTTCTGGTCTCGGAGAAACAAGTCGCCTCTCCAGTCTCCACCATGGATCAGTCCGTCGCGATTCAAGAAACTCTGGAAAGGGAAGAAAACTGCCTCATAGTATCCTTTGGCGCCTTTATGCTGCCGTTTGTGGATTACCGACACTTTAATGGGAGGATTAGCTGCTTCAAAGAGAACTAACAGAGATCTGAAGGAGATCTGAGAGAAACATGTCAAATTAATGCTCCGATACGTGTTCTGCATCTAATTAAAGATATGGTAGGAACTGAGTGAGGCGGTGGCTTTAATCCAGGGAGAGTGTTTATAGTTGTCGTAGTTTATAACACTTCATAGTGTAAACGGGTGTGACTTGTCAGGGATTTGAGCCAACATGTAGTGAGACCTGTCGGCCACTAGATGGAGACACAGATACACTGTAAATACATTATGTTGCTTTTATAGAAAAAAACTGTCAGCTGTGGTTACCAGAATAATTCTGCAAAAAATACAGTACAAATTTAAACAACTTTACAGAAACAACTTGTGCATTTTACTGGTATTCAGTGTAAAATAAATAATAACTGAATGTTTCGTTTCGTATCTGTTTATTTCGGTCAATACATGTCATCAAAACAAACCAGAAAAAAACAAAAACAAAACATTGATCAAAGTAAACAACATGTAAACAGAGAGAGAAAATTGATAATAGACATTTGGACCGAAAAGGCTGAAGCATAGCTTATTACGCCTACCCTGTTACAACTCAAGTAAATTTAAAATTTAGAAATGTACAATCTGTTATTTATCAACAAAAGAAATAAGCAGTCACAAAAGAGAGAAAAGAAAGAAGCTTATTACTCATTACTCTAACTTATATAAATTAATCATCCTATTTTTAAGTAATTTTTTGAATAAGTTAATGGTATTGCAAGTTTTCAATTGTTAAATGTTAATTTACTGGTATTCAATGCACAATAAGCAAAATCTGCATGTAAATTTTGCATAAATAATTAGTATAAAAGCAGCGTCATTCTGTTAAATTAGCAGTAAAGGACGGTATAATCTACAACTTAAAAATGTTTTTTTTTTTAAATTACTACAGTTTTAGGATGTAAAATCTACAAGTTGTTCTGTAAAGATGTTGACATATATTTGTATTTTATACGGAATTATTCTGGTAAACACAGCTGCCAGTTTTTTTCTGTAAAAACAACGGGACATTTTTTTTGCAGTGTATCTATGGAGAGAGTGGAAGAAGTAAACATCCTTCACTTAAGTTCAACTAAAATACTCAATTGCGAGTAAAAGTCGTGCTTTTATAATGTTATGCTACCTAAATCAAACTACTATCTGGAAATAATGCACTTAAAGTATCAAAAGTATATGCATATATAATGCTGGTACAATATATCGTATCATATCTTTATATATATATGTATATATATATATATATATATATATATGTGTGTGTGTGTGTGTGTGTGTGTGTGTGTGTGTATATATATATATGTATATATGTATATGTATATATGTATATATATGTGTATATATATATATATACATGTGTGTATATGTGTGTATATATATATATGTGTGTATATATATATATATATGTGCGTATATGTGTGTATATATATATATGTGTGTGTATATATATATATATATATATATATATGTATATATATATATAGGAAATGGATAATTGTGTGTAAATTTGAAGTAGAAGTGCAAAAACTTATATATTTATTTCAAAGATATATCATAGAAACATGCAGCCATACATGAAATAACATAGAAAATGGATCAGGGTCCTTTTTGACCCATGTTGTGCATTAGAAGAGTTGTGACGCAAAAACGGATTTTATTCAAAACTTAATAAAGGAAACATAAAATTAGGATGTATGATGATCAAAAACAAACGACTTGAGCAGAGGGAAGTTTGTTTTGTTTCTGTATAAGTATCCTTTGTTTTTTTTAAACTTACTTTAGTATGTCAATATGACATTTGAATGTGAGTTTTTGATCTAACCAGACACCCAGATATTTGTATTGTGAAACCATTTCAATGACCTGTTAAAGTGGTGATATGTAGACCATCTTCTGCAACATGTCTGGCTCTAGAATATCATGTATTTGGTTTTGTCTGAATTGAGAACTGATTTTAGATTGAGGAGAGAATGTTGTAGTTTGTATCTGCTGCCTCCTTAACTAGCCTGTTAACATGCTGTCCAGTGTGACGTCTTCTCTGATGACAACACAGAGAGCAGACTGCTGGGGCTGGTGGAGTCCACAGACGAGCATGCGTGAGTTTTAATAAGATCGTACAAAGTAGCTTTGTTTTATTGAAAAGTATGCTTGCCATTTTATAAGGAGAGGGAGTGGCAGCACAATGTAATCCAGGGCAACGCCACAAAAAGGCCCTAAAATGACCACAGGGCTGCATCAACCTGTCTGACACCATAACCAAAATGATATATTATATGGAAATGGTAGTATTTACTGCAGAGCTGCAAGGTTACTGTCTTGACATTCATTGTATTTTAATACAGATGTCTTTTATTGTGTTTTCAGAGTTAATTTCTTATTTTAAGTTAAATTAAAGACACAAAATGACCCAAAAAAGACACAAAATGAGAAGACAGAATCACCAAAAGAAAACACAAAAAAGGCACAGAATTACAAAAAAGACACAAAATGACTGAAAAAACACTAAATTACTTTTAAAAGATACAAAATGAACAAAATAAATACACAAAATTACTAAAAAGACACAAAATTATTTAAAAAAGACACAAAAATACTAAAAAAAAGACACAAAATTACCAAAAAAAGACACAAAATTACTAAAAAAAGACACAGAATTACTAAAAGAGACACAAAATTAGTAATTGTAATTCTGGTTGTATTTACTGCAGAGCTGCAAGGTTACTGCCTTGACGTGCATTGTATTTTAATACAGATGTCTTTTATTGTGTCTTCAGAGTTAATTTCTTATTTGTGTTCAAAGTGTTATACATGCTTATTTCTAGATTGAATAATCTTAATTTAAGAAATCTTGTCAAGGTAAATTATCTGTCCATGCAGCAAGATCATTTCCCTCAGATTTAGTGTTTTTATTTTGTTTTTAGACACCTTTTTTGCAGTGTTCCCACTCCATGACAGGCTGCTAACTCAATCCCTCTGTAATATTTTGCAGAATCTTTATTTATACCCATCGAAGGATGGCCATTACTGCTGATGATGTGTCACTGGAGGACATGGTGCCCATCTCCCTCGACTTTGCTGTTGTGGAAGGTGAGACACTTTTTCTTTTTCTTCCTCGTTTCAAACAGACGACTAGATAAAGTTGCTGTCCTTTAGAGCAGCTATTCTCAACCTTGGGGTCCCGACCCCAATTGGGGTCCCGAGATGATTTCTGGGGGTCACCAAATCATTTTGGAAGTCAGCTCTGTCTCCACTGTGTTAAAGTGTTCATGTGTTAATGTGTTTTAGTATTTTTGGTCTTTTTAAAGTCATTTTGTGTCTTTTCTTGGTCATTTTGTGTCTTTTTTTAGTCATTTTTGGTCATTTTTGGTCAATATGTGTCTTTTTGTGGTCATTTTTTGTAATTTTGTGGTCAATTTGAGTCCTTTTATGCTTAATTTTCTGTATTTTTTTTGTCATTTTGTGCCTATTTTGGTCATTTTGTGTCATTTTTTTGTCATTTTCTGTCTTCTTTTTGGTCATTTCCTGTCTTTTTTGGTCATTTTCTGTCTTTTTGTGGTCATTTTAAGTCTGTTTTTGCTTAATTTTATGTAATTATTTGGTCATTTTGTGTCTTTTTTGGTCATTTTTTGGTCAATTTGTGTCTTTTTGTGGTCATTTTTTGTAATTTTGTGGTCAATTTGAGTCCTTTTATGCTTAATTTTATGTATTTTTTTGTCATTTTGTGCCTATTTTGGTCATTTTGTGTCATTTTTTAGTCATTTTCTGTCTTCTTTTTGGTAATTTCCTGTCTTTTTTGGTCATTTTCTGTTTTTTTGTGGTCATTTTAAGTCTGTTTTTGCTTAATTTTATGTAATTCTTTGGTCATTTTGTGTCTTTTTGATCATTTTGTGTCATTCTGTGGTCAATTTGATTCTTTTTTGGGTAATTTTGTGTCTTTTCTGACAAATCCCAAAGTATCAAGTTATAACTTTCCAAGGAGTCTCTGGCTTGAAGCTGACTGTTACACGCTCTGCACAGACAGAGAGATGTTTTAGTTGTTGTACTGCTTTAGATAACATGTGTTTCTTGTGAAATAGTGGCATGACAGTCATTTCTTTGAAGTGCTCTCACACGTTTCTCATGCTGCAATTCTTTTCTAGTTTCTTCACCAGAGGAACTTGCGGTTGTGGGTAAGTTGCCCTCATTTCCATTACAGCTCAATTATAATGTGCTACTTATAGTATCTCATCCACTGTATGAAACTGAACATTTTTCTCTGTATTCTCCATCCAATTCTAGGTGCTGATACTAAAGTGAGGCTAAGCTACCAGGATGAGGAGTTAGAGCTCAGACTTCCTTTTGGGTCCCACTCGCGGCTTTTCCTCAGTGAGGTCAACAGGGCGTGGAGCGGTAGGTCAGCCCTCAGACACGTCTCATGCTCTTACATAACATCTAGCTGTAACTGCTTGAATGCAGGATCATCACCACCTTAAAAGAAAGCCCCAGAATGCAAAAAAGGTGTGTCTAAAAACCAGATAAAAACAGTAAATCTGAGGGAAATGATCTTGCTGCATGGACAGATAATTACAAGATTTCTTAAATTAAGATTGTTAAATCTAGAAATAAGCATGTTGAACACTTAAAATAACAGTTGCAGGAAAAATTATATATCAAAACGTGCGGTTTGATCGGGATCTGTGTGCTATTACTTTTCTCTACGGAATGCCCAAAATTTTGCATAGAAGTGAATGGGACGGCCGGAAAAAAAAATGAGCGAAAAAGAACAATAATTGGAGATTTTTAAACGTCTACTTCTCCGGCATAATTTCACCTAGAGACTCCATTTAAACTTTAAACAGTAGACACAAGTCTTGTGTACCGGTGTATTAATCCACGTTTCGATAGGTCATATAGTTTTTTATCAATCCCTGTTCAATGACCATGATCATTTTTGGAGAAATTCTGAGATTATAATGGGTGTGTATTGCACGGAATGTTCGTGTCACAGTGTGTGACATCATCGCCAGAGTGTAGAGGGAGAGAAAAAATTGTCAAAAAATACATTTGAAAACTGCGCTCAAGGCCGCAAATTCCACTCTACAGAAATAATTTATACATAGAAACGTAGGAAAATGTGTCTTCTCCCTCACAATCCTCTGGTAAAGCTGTCAGAGTTATAGTTTGGGCGTAGGACGCACAGATGATCCACCAACACCACCAACAGCCTCATTGGCTCCCATATTAAAAACGCAGGAAGATTTCTGAAAAAGGGAGATGGAACCGTTTTTTTAGATCGCTCTAACAAAGCTATTTCTTCATTTTTCTTCACAAAAAACATATGTAGACATTCAGGAAGAACTCAGGACGCTCAAAGTGAAGTCAGATCAATGATAGGTATTATGGTTTTGCCAAAAATGCTTTCTGTTCGAGGCCAGAAATTCCAGTCTGTCCACCTCTGGCTGCTGTCACTGTTCCGGTACATTTGACAGCTGCAGTTAATTCTGTTGATTGCTCTGCTCTGATTGGTCGACCATAATGCCTTTCATCCTTTGATGTGATCACAGTTACAGATACACCCACGCATGCAAACACATGTGCGCGGTACCGCGCACACTCCTCCAGATACATATGCTTCACATACACACACACACACACACACATGCGCGTAAAGCATGCACACTCCTCCAGATACACGTTTCACACACACACATTTTGAGGTTAAAGGTCATAGGTTGCTGTATAAATAAATACTTGAAACTGAATGCTTGTTGTAGGTGTACCCCCCGTGGCCCTTTCAGAATTTCAGCTGCCGTTTTTTTACCGTAAAAACAACAGGGTTTTTTTTACAGGCATATCTTTATATTTATTTTCTGAACAGCGTGGGAGCCGCCCATGTGTGAAGATTTACATATAATCAGCTCTCACCATCTGTTTGGAGGAAACCTGCTCAGCCAGTCCTCAATCACCTTGAGGTGACATTTATGTGTCAAACTATAAAACACCTTTATTTATAAAATGTGACAATAGTTGACAACTGAAAAAATAACACCCACACAAATACATCTGTCAGTGGCTGTGGATAACACCTTAGGGCATTTTTAGAGCTACAAACCTGTGGCGTCACTTCAGCCGTCGGTTTGTAAGTGTACATAACACGTGGCTGACAAAGAATGATGGGGCGGAGCTTAGATGGTGTATACTCAGACGTTTGTCTTTTCTTCAGTGGGCGTTTATAGAAGGACAAGATGAAAACAGTTTAAAAAGGACGTGTGTCTTCCTCTTCAGTGCTTTCCGTCAACTACTTTTGTACTTTCTGCTTCCTGTTCATCAGAATGGACTGGGCCATTGAGCTGTTAACAGACAGTTTTCTTTGTTAGGGATGTGTTATTTTGGCCACCGGCTCGCTACTTTTCACGGTGGACGCTGCACGAGAGCAAGGCGGGGAAGACTGACATGTTCTTTGCGTTACTTTTTTTTTTTTTTTTACTCCAAGATGAGCCACAAAGGCCTTTTTTTTTAACCCTCCCTAAGGTGAGGGATACAAGTGATGGAAAGATTAAATGAGCAGGCACCTGTTGTTGTTACAAGAAAGAGTTTGAAAAAGAGTCAAGGTAAGTAGATCAGATAGTGACACGTCTTTAAAGCAGTAGAGTACAAAGTGTGATGTAGTAAGTAAATAGAAGAGCTGTTAATGCTTAAAATGCTTTGAAAATGACCATTCTTCTTTTTCTTTAGCACAGTAGATAGTAGTCAAAGTCAAAGTGTATTAACCTCAGTTGACCCAAGTACTGTACAGTTATTAAAATACAATAAAAATCATACACAAATATAGTAATAAATAAAGACAATAAAAACAGTTGAACAGTGTAACAATGAGTTACAGTTAAAAAAAAAAGAAAATAAAAGAGTAAAAAGTAAAAAAGCCAAGGATTCTACTGAATACCAAGGAGAATAAATAGGTTTTTATGCCATTAATCTTACCTTTTCTGTTGCTTTTCTCCACGTTTTGCCTAAAATACACATTTAAAAACAACCTCAGTTGACCAAAGTGCTGTACAGCTATTAAAATACAATAAAAATCATACACAAATATAGTAATAAATAAGAACAATAAAATAGTAAAAACAATAAAATAATAAAATAGTAATAAAAGAGTGACAATAGTGTCTCCTAGTAATCTCACAGTGCTTTTAAAATTATCCCTTCTTCTAATTTATTTTGAATTTCATTTTTATTTATTTATTTATTTCATTTTTTTTACCTTTGTCAATTCTTTATTTTATTGCACTTTTTGCACTTTTATGTGAAGCACTTTGGTGCAGCTCAGCCATCTGTAAATGCTCTATAGAAATAAATTTGACTTTTACTTTGTTAAAAAACTAAAAATAAAAGAGTAAAAAGTAAAAAAGCCAAGGATTCTTGCCTAGCTGGGACTGAACGCCAAGGAGAATAAATATGTTTTTAATAATGTTTTAAAGTGCTAGTAGATAATATAAATATAGAATAGAATAATATATATAATATAGATATAGAATAGAATAAGCACTTGTTTTTTATGCCATTAATCTTGTTGCTTTTCTCCCCGTTTTGCCTAAAATACACATTTAATAATAAAAATCATACACAAATATAGTAATAAATAAAAACAATGAAAACAATAAAATATTTAAAAAATAAACAATAGAATAGTAATAAAAACTCAATCTAAAAACAGAGTTAGAGTTTAAAAAAAATAAAATAAAAGAGTAAAAAGTAAAAAAGCCAAGGATTCTACTGAAGTACAAGGAGAAAAAATAGGTTTTTAATAATGTTTTAAAGTGCTAGTAGATAATATAGATATAGAATAGAATAATATAGATAATAAAGATATAGAATAGAATAAGCGCTTGTTTATTATGCCATTAATCTTACCATCGGTGTTGCTTTTCTCCCCGTTTTGCCTAAAATACACGTTTAATAATAAAAATCATACACAAATATAGTAATAAATAAAAACAATGAAAACAATAAAATATTTTTTAAAAACCCAATAAAATAGTAATAAAAACTCAATCTAAAAACAGAGTTAGAGTTAAAAAAAAAGAAAATAACAGAGTAAAAAGTAAAAAAGCCAAGGATTCTACTGAACTACAAGGAGAATAAATAGGTTTTTAATAATGTTTTAAAGTGCTAGTAGATAATATAGATATAGAATAGAATAATATAGATATAGAATAGAATAAGCACTTGTTTATTATGCCATTAATCTTACCATCGGTGTTGCTTTTCTCCCCGTTTTGCCTAAAATACACGTTTAATAATAAAAATCATACACAAAAATAGTGATTAATGAAAACAATAAAATATTAAAAACAAAAAAACAATAAAATAGTAATAAAAACTCAATCTAAAAACAGAGTTACAGTTGAAAAAAAAAGAAAATAAAAGAGTAAAAAGTAAAAAAGGTTAAAAATAGGTTTTTAATAATGTTTTAAAGTGCTAGTAGATAATATAGACATAGAATAGAATAATATAGATAATATAGATATAGAATAGAATAATATAGATAATAAAGATATAGAATAGAATAAGCACTTGTTTATTATGCCATTAATCTTACCATCGGTGTTGCTTTTCTCCCCGTTTTGCCTAAAATACACGTTTAATAATAAAAATCATACACAAATATAGTGATTAATGAAAACAATAAAATATTAAAAACAAAAAAACAATAAAATAGTAATAAAAACTCAATCTAAAAACAGAGTTACAGTTGAAAAAAAAGAAAATAAAAGAGTAAAAAGTAAAAAAGGTTAAAAATAGGTTTTTAATAATGTTTTAAAGTGCTAGTAGATAATATAGATATAGAATAGAATAATATAGATAATATAGATATAGAATAGAATAATATAGATAATATAGATATAGAATAGAATAATATAGATATAGAATAGAATAATATAGATAATATAGATATAGAATAGAATAATATAGATAATATAGATATAGAATAGAATAATATAGATATAGAATAGAATAATATAGATAATATAGATATAGAATAGAATAATATAGATATAGAATAGAATAATATAGATAATAAAGATATAGAATAGAATAAGCGCTTGCTTTTTATGCCATTAATCTTGTTGCTTTTCTCCACGTTTTGCCTAAAATACAATCAGAAAAGCACAAGTTGAACTCCTACTCTTGTTGTGTTCTCCACTGACACACGCTGCGATTATGAAAACTTTTTTATAATTCTCATGCTCTCCCCGTCCGTCTTCAGATGTTTGCAAGTCGACCACAGAGGCTCCCAAGTTCGAGTGGATCAGCAAGTACCACAAAGCGACGGCCAGCAGAGGCCAGGGAGTCGTCAAACAGGCCCTGGCTCCCCTCGGCACAACGCTCACCAAACTCAACCAGCACCGCAAAACAGGTTCCTCTTCTTTTCTTCGCTCTGTTTGCAGAATTTCACATCTCCAGTGCTCTGCAGCAGCTCGTCTTTATCTCTGTAGTGTTTGCTCTTTTAGCTTCACACAGATAAAAAAAAAAAAAAGGTCGACATCAAAGCGTTGCATGATCAAACCGGGCCGTTTTGCAACAATCACTTCCTTTAAATTCAGTTTGCTCAACCTGAGTTGTAACTAATTTACTCATAACTGGCAGAAAGCCATGTGGAGCAGTCAGACAATAGAAGGACACATGTGTAACTGTAACTGACAGTAACCATGGTAACTCCATTCCATCTAAGTGTAATGACAGTGAGTCAGCACGTGCACCATGACTAAATGTGGTGCAGTCATTCTTTTAAATAGTACTTTTTGCTGCTATGATATGAGGAAAATACATGGAAAGTAAAGTAGTAAGTAAATAAGTACACTTTATTTCTGTAGACCCTTTAAATACAATGCTGTAAAACCATTTTAGGGAGGGTCAAACATGCAGGATTAAAGCCAAATAACATGACATCATTAAGGCCGGGACTTTAACGCGTTAATTAAGATTAATTAATCACACAAAAATTAACACGTTAAAAAAATGTGGTAGCTAGCGTGGATTGTGTTTTACTTAAAAAACCAAAGTATTCTAGTTTACAGAAGGTCTACCTACCTATAGGCTACCTGGATTTATGAAATGTACTATATTTATAAATATGCTATTGCTACACTTAATGGCAAAAATTGCACTGGTGTGTTGGACTTGAACAAAAAGAATCAATATTTTTGTTGCTTAAGCTTATGTATTCAGTCATTATTCAATGGTATACTAAAAATCCATGTGAAAAAAATTACTTCTCACTGTTCTCAGGTCAAATATTTATATGCGATTAAAATGCGATTAATTAATTACAAAGCCCCTTATTAATTAGATTCATTTTTCATTGGAACTGATCATGAGGGAAAGTTTCTTCCACACTGCTGGACCTTAGACAGCAAAAGGATACTTATAAGACTCTAAACAACATTTAATAACTTGCAGGCCAAACAATGGAGGGGTTTAAGAGTAAAATACATTCTACCTATAAAGACATTTAACAATAAACAAGGATAAGCCAACCACATATAAAAAAAAAAAAAATCTGCAGCAGGATTCCATATGAGATCTCTCTCTCTCTCTGAGCCATGCTGTGAAATGTACAATTTGTATGCGTGTGTGTAAGTGTGTGTAATTTGTCTGACATGTTGACGGCCCATTTCACACAGATTCCATGCACCATTATTATTTTGCATACTAGATTAGAGCCATGCTACTTTATGAAATGCTTGTTATATGCAAAGCACGTCATGTAAATATATTTAAATGTAGAAAACAAACAAAAATCTAATGTTCATGTAAAATCGTTCATTAAAAACGTCCCTTACTGAGTCCTTTAGTAGGCTATTAGACATATTTACTCCATAAGCTCCATTGTTATGTTAACTACAGGCTTTTTGCATAATTTGTTGTTCTTTTCTTTTCGCGCATGAGCATTTTTCCGTTGCTATATTTTAGAGCTGCAACAGTTAATCGATTAATCGAACAATAATCGATTATTAAATTAATCGTCAACTATTTTGATAATCGAATAATTGGTTTGCCCCTGGACCCCCGGACCCCCCTACATGGTTCAGTTTGATGGTTGTAATTGTCAGTACCATATCATTAATTACTTTGATCTGGATCATATATATAAAGACACGTACAATACAAGAAAGATAGAAAAAACCTAACGGACAAAAAGAAAAGAAAAGTAAACAAAACAGAACAGAAACAACAGCCAGCCAGCCACTTAACGTAAAAAGAAAGTGTACACAAAAACATGTCGGTCCAACAAAATGCCCCCGAATGTCCCCTCATATGAAAAGGGCCAGAGATTGAGTCCAGGAGGCCCGAGCCAGAGGGGAGCAGCAAAGTCTCATAACATGGATACATATCAAGAAAAACAGCAAAAAAATGTTTTATAATAATAAATAAATAAATGAAAAAGAGCAGTGCATTCAGGTCCCAGTTTGAGGTCTATCTTTTCTAATGTAACAATAAAAGGGCCCCAGATCTTTTTATCTGGATCTCCTTTTAACTTAATGCTAATCGTAATCAAGGATGAGGATTATTTCATGATGCATCATAGCTTTTTGGGCCCCTTGTTGTGCAGAAGGTGCCCTTTTTATTTTTCCGCCCCTGCCCTTTAAACAGTCTGCCACTGAGTGGTAGAATAAATGAGTTAAGGTTTCTGGTTCCATATTGCAAAATCTGCATTTGTTTTCGGCTTTTTACATACTTTTTTCTTTTCTTTCCGCGCATGAGCATTTCTCCGGTGGTATATTTGTGCATGCATGTTTGTTGTCCGGCCCCCTGTGTGTCTCTGCAGCCATAGACCTCTATGGGTTCTCTATGGCAGTAGTTCTCAACCTTTTTGAGTCGCGACCCCCAATTTAACATGCATGTTGTCCGCGACCCCCACTCACTGAACACAATCTCACATGCACAGTTCAGATCACCCAAAAAAGAAACAAAATGACCAAAAAAGATACAAATTGACTACAAAAAGATAAAAAAGCCACAAAATGACCAAAAGAGACACAAAATGACCCAAAAAAGAAACAAAATGACCAAAAAAAGACACAAAATGACCCAAAAAGACGCAAAATGACCAAAAAAGGACACAAAATTACAAAAAAGACACAAAATTACCAAAAAAAGACACAAAATTACAAAAAAGACACAAAATTACCAAAAAAAGACACAAAATTACCAAAAAAGACACAAATTGACCACAGAATGATAAAAAAAGACACAAAAAAGACTCAAAATGACAAAAAAAAACACAAAATGACAAAAAAACACGTACAAAATGACCAAAAAAAAAGAAATTAAGTGACCAAAAAGACTAAAACACATTAACACATGTACACTTTAACACAGTGGAGACAGAGCTGACTTCCAAAATGATTTGGCGACCCCCAGAAATCATCTCGCGACCCCAATTGGGGTCCCGACCCCCAGGTTGAGAACAGCTGCTCTATGGTGCCTGCAGCAGGAGCAGCAGCAGAAGGTAAACTCCTCCTCCTCCTCCTCCTCCTCCTCCAGCATTAACATGGGCAGGTCTCCCTCTAGCTGGACATTGCTCCGGGGAGCGGTGCATGGAGATGTCTAGAGACATGAGAGATTCTGGTAGGAGAAACATTTCTTCTTCGTTGATTTTTACTGTTTGTGACGCGGTGAAATAAAACGTCATCACATCTCTGCAGCGGTCAGCTCCAATGCTAACAGGGCTAGCCTCCATGCTAATGCTAATAAATAGTAACTGTGCTAGTTGGAGCTTATTTCAGACGGGCTAACTTCATCTAAATGAGCTAAAATGCCAGTATTCGATGCTTGGGGTAGTTTAAAAACATGGTAGGTGTTTTTATGTTATTGTTGCTGCCTCAGTTTGTCGCTATATTGGATGTTTTTTTAGCCAAAGCACAAGGGGGATACAGTAGTAATGGCTAGCCGTGGCTACATGCTAATGATGGTGCTGCTATATGATAGAAAATGACACACCTGTTGTGGCTGGTGGTGTAATAACGTGTTTTTATCCACTCAGACAGTGTAATTGTAGTGTACTGTTGTTTTCTGCTGTTACACACTTTCACTTGTGTCTCTTCCTCCAAGCTAGCTTAGCATGTTAGCTTCAATCTGTAAACTTTCTGAGTGAGATAAAGGAGATATTAATTACAGTCTGTTGTTGCCTTCTCCTCCCTATCAAACCTCTGTTTTGTTTATCACACAGGACCTAAATGATCCTATGTTTGTTTTAGAGAGGAACAGGGAACAGGAACAGTTTGGTTGGTGTGTTTTTTTAATTTGGCAAAAAACTCAATTGGTTCCTGTGTAGTTTATTACCTATAGTTTTAGATCGTGAGGGGAAGTTGTGCAATTGTGAACTTTGTGCAGCTGTAGTTGCAGAGCCGTGGCTGTTTTAATACTCAAGAGCTGTGCTAGAACTTGACATTTATGCTGACTTGTGATCAACCGCAGATAGAGAGGCATAGAGAGGCGTGTGCACTTGCAGATTGTGTTGATAAATGCATCGAGGAAACTTTTAAAATTAAATTATCTGACACAAAACACAAAATCCTCTCACCTATTTCTCTGCACTAGGGTTGTCACCATACTAAAATGTTCAACTCAATACCGAAACTCAGGAAAATATTCGATACTCGATACCATTTTCGATACCACAAGGATAAAAAGAAAGACCCCAAAATTTAACAGAAATATTTTTATTAACAAGAAAACTGCAAGAACACCACAGGTTGAATATTTATAATAAAAAACAGTTGTGCAAAAAGAAACTGCAACTATGATAACAAGCTTCAGGTCTGAGGTAGTGCAAAAAATAAATAAATACAATAAACAATAACAATTAGAACAATATTTCGGCTGTGTGTGTTGCTGTTTGGTTGCAGGTGGACTTTTCTCTGCTTCATTCTGGGAATTCAAGAGAGAAAATAACACTTTATGTAAACTTATTAACTCTGACACTGTGTCAATTAACGTAATATGGGCATACTACGTGCCTGATTTATTTATTTATTATTATTATTATTTATCGATACTTTTGAAAATGATTATCGTATCCGGAAACAACGTTTTAGTATAAAAAATTTTTCGAGTATCGATACTTTTGACAACCCTAATAGAGAGCCGTGTGCACTTGCAGATTATGTTGATAAATGCATCGAGGAAACCTTTAAAATTAAATGATCTGACTCCAACACAAAATCCTCTCACCTATCTCTCTGCGCCGATCGTTTGATGGGTAAAGGATGAGCAGGAGACGTCCCAGTTCTCATTTTAACTTCACTTTACTACAATACATGAAAAAATGTGCAGTTACAGAGTCTCTGGGTTCAATCTACACGTCCCTGACAACACAAAGGCTGGTCAGATCATAAAGTCTGAATGCAGTCTACTTTCCCTTGAACCCTTTTTTATAACCTGACAGAAGTTTAATAAAAAATGTAGGTTAGTGACGTACTTCCACGGATAGTAACCCACGTCCAACAGAGACAGAATGACAGCTTATTCTAACAATTGTCAGGCATCTTTTTTTACTTCTCGGTGGTTGAAAGTTAAGTTAAGCTCATTAGCTGGTTAACAATACTAAAGCATGAGCAGGAATGTAAAATATGCCATGAAACAACCGAGCTACTCAAACATACGAACCCCTCATGGGGCCTATAGGCCTCATTCACTACTGAGTGTGCTTTAACTCACTCAAGACACACATTGTGGTATTTTGTATTTATTTATGTGCACCATGAGAAAAGACAGTTACAAGAAGACAGAAATGAAGCATGAATAGTAAGTGCAGGAGGGGTTAAAAAACCCTGTATGGGCTTATAAAAAAGCACCTCCCCAAGAAATATACAAAAATTCAACAATGAGAGAAAGCAATACAAGTGCCATTTTATAGCACACACACAAAAAAGTCAGAAATAAAAACATGGGTGTGTATAAACATAAACAATAGTATTTGAGTGTATGAGCACGTATACGAGATAATGATCCAATGACGACTAGACTGGAAAAGAAACTATTAGGAGTCATGATTTAACAGTTTTCAGTCTTAACTTAAAATTATTGAGGGATGAAGATAGTTTAACTACATGAATATGATAATTCCTGCTGTATGGAGCCTCTGTAAGCAAAAGGAAACTGAGTATGTGTCGTAGATGAAGTTTATCATTTATTATATTATTATGTGTCTTGTGTTGTAAGAATGGACCTGAGAGTTAACTGTAAAAAAATCATGAAAAGATTTGGGCAGCAAGTGGGAAAGATGAATATACTTATGAATTAATATGCATGATTGAAGTATATTAATATTGTAGACTGACAATATATGTATTTTCTTAAACAGAGAGCAGAGTGTTACTGTCTAAAACAGAGGGCAAACAGGAGTGGATGTATTTAGGGACACCAAAAGTTTTTTGTTAATATCCGAGTATATCTACTCAGTTTATGTGTGCGTCAACATTTTCTGATGATAACTACCGTTTTGCTACGTTTCTTGTTTTGCAAGTTCTAATTGTTTTTACAGCAAGGAACACAGGAAAAATGTATAAATCTTGGAAGTAGCATTATGTTTTGATCCTTCTGGTATTCAAATAATTTAGAACAAACACTTTAAAGTTACTGTACCGAAAGGATATTGATGCAAACTGCAGAATATGATTAACACATCCTTGTTACCCTAATTGGGTAATCGAACAGCATGTGTCCTTGCAATCTAAGGCTTAGGGTTGAAGCAGTTTTTTTGTGTGTGTGTGTGTGTGTGTGTGTGTGAGTGTGTGTGTGTGTACAAGGAGATTTTCACATTTACTCCTAAATGTAGCATTTCTAAGCACATAACACCCTTTCAAAAGAATTTCACAGTTTGCTGGTGGTTTTCTCGGTCAAACTAATAGCCATCTTCTTTTCCTTTTCCTGTTCTCGCAAGCAACAAAGTCACTAGTTTTGAATGAAAATGTCAATCGAGCCCTCTAGGGTTTTTATTTTATTTTATGGAGCTTATAGTTGACTTTATGGAGCCTTTAGCTGAACCTTTCTCTTAGAAAATGAAACAAACAGCATAAGCATTTGTGCTGTGTTGACCTTTTGGCCACAAATGTAACAGCTCGTTTTCTTGGTAGAGTTCGAGTGGTGAGAACATTTCCTTTGTAAAAGAAAGATGCTGCAAAAAGTAACACTGCATTGCCAGTTGTGGTGATGGTGATAAAAGCAGCGGACTTGTTTGAGTCAGGCTTTAGTGCTGCTTTCAACAAAGCTGTGAGAAAACTTATACCTTTGTAACAGAAATTGGACATTGGACATCAGAACATTGTCAGTTTACTTCAGAATTCTCTCTTTTTTTTTTAAACTTCTCTTTATTGGGGTTTTTTCCTTTTGTTCACATACAAAAATAAAGAAGATACATGTTAATTTATGCCTCAAATCAGCACGAAAGAACAGAATGATGGTAGAAAAATAAAAGCAATAAATAAACCAACAACAAACCAACAAAAACCCATCCATCCATCCATTTTCGTCTGCGTATCCGGGGCCGGGTCGCGGGGGCAGCAGGCTAAGCAGGGCCTAGGTGGAGGCAAATCAGATACCAAAACAATAATAATAAGGTTTACAAATAAAAGAAAGCAATTTAAATAGTAATAATACAACTTGGAGGATGTCAAGTGTTCTAAAATTTACAGTTGTTAATTTTTCATGGGATTATGTTTGGTATAATAGTCCATAAATGGCTGCCATACTGTGTAAAAGGTATTTATCTTACCTCTCAGGGTGAATTTCTGTTTCCAGTTCAGCAGAATTATTCTTTTCGCTAACTGTGTCACGAAAACAAATCACATTCTTCTGGTTGTTTGATAAAGAGAGAGAGCTCCATAACAGCTAACCCAAGAACTGGGTCTGGTTTAATACATTTCTGGAAAATCTCAGATAAACTTTGAAATATCTTAACCCAATAGGTGGCGATGCTTGGACAAGTCCAAAACATATGTGCCAATAAAGTGGGTTAGTTCAGAGTTATCTTAACGATAGCTTCTATTGTTTGAATAGGCTTTGTAAAGGTTTTTTTTCCCATATACCTTAACCAAAGGTTTATAACTTCTGTATAAATACAGAATTTATAAACTTAAAAATAAATGTACAAACCCTTCTTTATAAACAAGGTTTATGATGTAAGGTAATAAATGAATTACCTTACGTCATAAACCTTGTTTTTGATTCATGTCGGGTCAGTTGATGTCAGTGTAAACATCAGAAATCCAATGCGTCATGGATTGAGATCCTCCCATCTTGAGAGAAAAACTGGCTTTCAGTTTGCCGAACAGAAGTCGTGCAATGCAACAATCACAAATACCAAAGCCTATTATGTGTCGCATCTTTTGGGTCATAATCCAGTGCAGCACCGTTGGTCAGGTGCACTCTTAATAAATATAGCCTGTTATGACTTTGTAGAGTTTAATTTCCTGCTCAAAGAACTGGGCTTTCCTTTTCAGAGCAGCCAGCTGTGTTGCCTGCCAAGCTGCAGGAGACAGGGGCCATGCTGTCTCATACTTCACACTCGCCCATTAAATCCAGCTACTTAGGATGCATTAACTGCAACCAACTGCAAAAGGCAGCCTCAGTAAATCAGCCACAACAACTGAGCGCCGACCAGGCCACTTATGAGTTACTGGTGTTTTACTGTACGGGTTTGTTTTTAATCCTTGTCGATAATTAGCTTTAATTTATTCTCCATATCAGTTGTTTAATGGGTTGAAATATGGGTTTGCTCAGGGTTGGGTTCTTTCTTATTAGAGGGAGTCGTACCAAGTTGTTAATACCTGGGGCAGAGTTTAAGATAATGTTGCTGGGAAGGTCTCCGAGCAGCTGGCGGGACAAATTATCACGTTGTTCCAACTGGCAACCTGCAAATAATATATTTGTCTGCCCTCACATTTATTGAAAACATTAAATATTCCTTTTCTCTCCTGCTCTTCCCAAACAGAGAAATCATCAGACAAAAAGGGAAATGTAGAAAGGGAGAAAGGATCTAACAGTGGAATACAGAAGGCCAAAGCATATTCCAGCACAGAGAGGTAAGTCCTTTGTAATATTCACAAATGGGGCCTTTTTAAGAAAACAAAACTCTACACAATCATGTCTTTTACAATGGTAGAAAGGATCTTAGAATACCAAAGTGGAAGGACTTAAAGGTTCCCTTAGGAGTTTTCTTGTCCACACAGTTTTGGTTTTCATGCAGTGTGTTGTTTGTATCCTTGAGAATTTCGATATAGTTTTTTATAAAGATTTTTATAAAGTGAGGTTGTGTGAGGTGCTTATAACAGTCAGTGTATATTACCTACAGTCGGCACGCCCACGCCAGTTTGGAAAAGCAGGTCAGAGTACAGACACAGAAGCTGAAAAATGTACTGCTGTGGACGGGGGGGATTCCCCTAAATCTAGGTATCTCACCTGCGGGGGCAGGGCCTTACATCCTGCATCACACTGGAGTGTTGTCTGTCTGATGAGCATTAGGGCTGTTTCCACTAACGCCCAATACCCGGGATGAGGCGGGTCTCACTCGCCGAAACGCTCCTAATCTGAATACGAACAGTCCGGAGCCGGCTTTTGTCTGGACTTTTTTCATCCCTGTAGAAGAGCAGGGTCTTTTCTATCCCCTAAAAAAGCCTGATTGCTGATTGGATAGAACGCTAAGCAGGATGTGACTTTGTTGCTATAATTAGCAACTTTTCGGCTCTTCTTAACGAGCTGCGGGGCCGGAGGCTGGTTAAGAAGAGTAAGAACGAGTCAAAGCAGCACAGTCCTCCTGCAGCAGTCTCTCCCAGCTGCAGTCACAGAGCCGGAGGGGATGATAACCCCTTAGTGTCCAGTCTGCAAATTGCTAACAGGCTAACAGTTAGCTCTGTAGCAGTACAGTGTGTATGTGCTGCTGCTACAAGAGGTGTTCACTTAGCGATCTCTGTTTGTTCACAACAAGCACCGGACACAGTTGTGCACAGTTAGCGATGCCGGTTAATTCACAATCACTATGTTTATGATCAGCAGAGAAGCTGTGCATAATTAGCCATGCTGCTTTGTTTATGATCAGCTGCTGACTTTGTGCACACGGCGGCCACAGTTGCATCTCCCGTGTTTACTCTGTCAGGTGGTCTCGTCACTTTTAGGATAAGTTTAGCAACTAATAAACTAACTATCTAATAACTAGTGTAGTCACTAATATAATGTACAATTTCTGTGCAAGTTGCCTGCAGGTTATAATACCTGAGCACAGGCAGAGACAGTCCTAGAGCTCGCTATGGGCACTTGCTAAAGCATGTGCTGCTATGTCGTGCAAAACCGTGCCCATTTGGGCGAAAGGCCACTTTTTTTTCCAGGTGCTGCAACAAAACATGATTTTGCAACCTAAGAAAATCAATATTGGTCTAAGTCTGCACTATATTTGGGATATTTTCACCACTTTACCTTGTCTTTAGATGGTCCTTAATAGCAGGAAACTGAAGCCATTATGTCAATCTTCATCATTTTGCTTCACAGGACATGAGGTAACATACAACTACCTTAATCAGCTCGTTTGTTAGTTTTATTGTGTGACACCAACTCACTATTGAGGCAGCGGTAGACCAGCAACTGCACTGTGTTCTGCAAAGTAAAATGACTGTTTATGTCAGAAGAGTTTGGTGGCTTTGAAGAGAGCACAGGTATCGGCTTCAGTTCCCTAACGAAATGTTCTGTCTGAATCAAAAGCATCTGAAATATTCTAAATAAAGCATGAACTGAAATTGATATAAGAAAACATCTTGCTCGGTGAACCTTTTTTTTTTAAGGTGGCTTAAATCCGTTTCGCTGTCTACAGCAGTACATTTCTTACGAGACGTATGATTGCAAAAAGGAGAATTATGCTGATAAAAGGACTTTCCTCCCCCACTTTTACTTCAGATACTGTGTACGTGAGAGTTTAATTTATTATTAACCCTTTGATGCACAACATATAAACACCTTCTAATGCACAACATGGGTCAAAATGACCCGCATTCATTCCCCATGTTATTTCATGCTGGCTGTGTGTTTGAATATCTTTTCTGTTTTTATTACAACGGATCTTTATATCCATTTTTCCTTTCATACTTTATGAAGAAAAATAGTTTTTGTATTATTACATCAAGTTTACACAAATGGGTCAAAAATGACCTTGTGCATTAGAAGCGTAGTGATACAAAAAGTGATTCACTAAACTAACAATTTGAGTATATTTATGTGTAACTTTGTTTGTCTTATTTTGAAGGTTTAACTTTAAAAGAGTTGTTAGAACCACCAGGTTACATTGGAAAATCACATATTTTAACATTTGAGACTTATTAGAGCCACCAAATAATAATTTCCATTGGAAAAACACTAATTTAACAAAATAGGATAGTTAATATTTGTGTCTTCTTTGTCAGGTTTTAAATTGGTGACAACATATAAACACCTTCTAATGCACAACATGGGTCAAAAATGACCTTGTGCATTAGAAGCGTAGTGATAAAAAAAAGGGTTTTTATTAAAAAAAATACAAAAGAAAACAAGAAATGAGTACATATGATGATCAAAAACAAGTGAATCGAGGAAATTAAGTTATTGCAAAGATATAGAATATAAAAACTTGTTGTGCATCAAAGGGTTAAAAATGGTTAAAGTCTAAAATGCAAATTTGTTCAGTTCAGGTGTTTAACTTGGAAGCCATTACTGCCACTTTTGGAATGATACCCAAAGATGGAGTTTAGTTACAGCATATTCCTGGAAGATTACAGGCTCCAGGCGTATTACATTTCCTCCTCTCCCCTCAGCCTCATTCCATATTGACGGCATGGAAATAGAGCTTCGCTGCATAGCCTGGGTTCCTGTTGTCACTGCAGTGATCTACTGTACATTAGGCTCTTAGTGCAGAGCGGAAGGTTATCATTTTATTTCCATCTTTTAGGAGTTGTTTTGCTCGACGCAGTTAGGCTCCAGTATCCTGAGGCCACGTTTATATATAGCAGGGTATTTAGAGAAACAAATATTTCCCCCCCTCCGTTTTCAAAAATAACATCGTGCACCCAATATCGTTTTTAAAAAAAGTTGTCATTTACATCAACCCGCATAAATACGCCGTCAATGTCCATACGACTTGGATGGGAAAGCTGTAGCAGTGAAAATGCTAACCTCTGTGCACTCCTTCGCCTCTGCTCCTCGATATAGTATAGCAGTTGTTTTTTCAATTTCAAACAGACCAAAAGCGTTTGCACAAACTTAAAAATAAAAAACAAACCAAAACAAAGGCCGCTCACATGACGTGAAGCATTCTGGCGCATAGGAATAGCGTGAGAACCTAAAACCCCGTTTCTCCCAGTTGACACGACAAGACTAGAGTGACTTTTTTCTTTTAACCAGGCTTTTTTCTCCCCTGAAAAAAGCCTGGTTACTGATTGGATAGATCACTAAACAGGATGTGACGTAGTACTCGGCGCCACAACAACATGTGCCATTTGTAAAAGCCAGCGAAGCAATGTAGCCTACTTAGCGACTTAGTTGCTATAATTAGCAACTTTTCGGCTCTTCTTAACGAGCTGCGGGGCCGGTGGCTCGTTAAGAAGAGTAAGAACGAGTCGAAGCGGCACATTCCTCCTGCAGCAGTCTCTCCCAGCTGCAGAGCCGGAGGGGATGGTTAACCCCTTAGCATCCAGTTTGCAAATTGCTAACAGGCTAACAGGTAGCTCTGTAGCAGTACAGTGTGTATGTGCTGCTGCTGCAGGAGGTTTTCACTTAGTGATCTCTGTTTGTTTACAACAAGCACCGGACTAATTAATTCACGATCACTATGTTTTTGATCAGTAAACTATATCGAGGAGTTTTTAGAAATTATCGTTTTCTGTGATAAAAATGGTGGTTTTCGTGTAAACGAGAGGTCAAACCGCATGGAAATATCTGCGTTTTCCCTTCGTGTGAACGGAGCCTGAATGTGAACTGGCAACTGTGCATCAAGGTTATAATAGTTTTGGATTTTTCATTAGTTTTAGTTTTGATTTCGTTGTGATTTTTTGTTTTTAAATTCAGTTAGTTTTAATACGTTTTTATTTTATGGAAAATGCTTAGTTTTAGTTTAGTTTTTATTAGTTTTAGTGTTAGTTGTAGTTGTTTTGTAATGGGGTATTTGTTGGGTGCCAGATTCAAAAAAGTCACAATAAATGTTTCCTTTATTTCTTTTGTCTGATCCATCTCAGCCCCAATAAGTTCATTAAGTCATAAAACCAGATAGATTAAATAGATTTCATATCAACCAAAAAGGTTTACGGATGAAAAAAGTTGACAAAGACAAAAAAACGAAGGACATTTTAACTCTAATTTTAGTGAGTTTTAGTTAGTTTTGTAACCACAAAATAAAGTTTCAGTTAGTTATCGATTTTTTTAAAAACTTGTTTTTATTTTTATTTTTATTTCAGTTAACGAAAATGTTTTGTCAATTCTCATTTTTTCGTTATGTCGTTAGTTTTGGTTAACTATAATAACTTGCTGCTGTGCATGCAGCCAAACGCTCCGTTTATGATAAAGTGTTCCTTGTGAAATCACAGCAGCATGATAAAATGACCCCGTTTCTATCTTGGTCTGTCTCCCTCCCCTCCTCCTCCTCCTCCCCCGCTCCTCCTTCTCCTCTCCCTCCTGGTGTTCAGTCAGGGCAGCCGAGAGGAGCGGGATGACCTGGTGCGCTCCTCCAGCCACACCACCTCCAACAAGGCTCAGATCCTCGCCATGCCGCAGTTCAGGCTGCGCGACAACCTCATCAGGTGTGAGCTGCTGAAGAACGAGGACCTCTACACCTACCCGGAGGACTTCAGGTACTCCACTTATAACTGTTTCTTGTGTCAGTTAGGGTTGTCACCATACTAAAATGTTCAACTGGATACCGATACTCAGGAAAATATTCAATACTCGATACCATTTTCGATACCACAAGGATAAAAACAAAGACCCCAAAATTTTACAGAAATATTTTTATTAACAAGAAAAATGCAACATGTGAAAATGAACAGAACCACAGGTTAAATATTTATAATAAAAAACAGTTGTGCAAAAAGAAACTACAACTATGACAACAAGCTTCAGGTCTGAGGTAGTGCAGAAAATAAATGAATCCAATAAACAATAATAATTAGAACAGTATTTTGAGGTTGTATGCTGTTTTACTGTAATTTCTACAAACATTTTTTACAGTGTACAAAAAAGCAATTTCTTATTTAGCCGTAGCACCATCAAGCCATATTGGTTTCACATGCTTTTGTTTTGAAATACAGCCATCGAGATGTCTACTTCCACCCTAGTTCAATGCAAGTCAATGGGATTTTATTTTTGGAAAATTACGTTTGAACTAGGGTTTTTCACGATACTAAAATGTTCAACTCGATACGATACTCAGGAAAATATTTGATACTCGATAGCATTTTCGATACCACCAGGATAAAAACAAAGACCCCAAAATTTAACAAACATTTTTATTAACAAGAAAAATGCAACATGTAAAAATGAACAGAACAGAATATTTTATCTTAGGTTATTAAGTTTATGTATACTGTATGTTTTATGTGGTAATTATGTTTGATGTCTGTTTGTGTCTAGTTTTAATATTATTTAATGTGTTAAAGTTCTTATTTATTATTGTTGTTTTATTTATTTATTTAGGTTGGTTTTGTGATTTTGTTGTTGTCGTTCTTTTTCTTTCTTTTTTTTTCTTTTTTACTGTGTTTGTCCATTGGTGACTTATGTTGTGTTTTGTTTAAATTAATAATCAAAAAAAAATAAAAAATGTAAATTTAAAAAATTTAAAAAAATGAACAGAACCTCAGGTTAAATATTTATAATAAAAAACAGTTGTGCAAAAAGAAACTGCAACTATGATAACAAGCTTCAGGTCTGAGGTAGTGCAAAAAATAAATAATTACAATAAACAATAACAATTAGAACAATATTTTCAGCTGTGTGTGTTGCTGTTTGGTCGACTTTTCTCTGCTTCATTCTGGGAAAATAAGACTTTTCAGTCACCAACATTTATGTAAACTTATTAACTCTTAATGCTTATGTATTCTGACACTGTGTCAATTAACGATACTTTTTAAAATGAGTATTGTATCCGGATACAACGTTTTAGTATCGATACTTTTGACAACCCTATTTACTTATAGTTGCTTTTTGGTGCCAGTGTAGAATCTGTTGTAAAGACGAGCATGCTTTGCAGATTGAGGCTTGTGGTGGTAGAACGAAGTAATCATGATACCACAGATAAGCACGTCGCTATCATCACAGGAAACACGTTTTCACTTCCTTGGTATCAGTAAATGTGCTGAGACAGCTGTGCAGTTGTGCTTAAGAACCCAAAAGAGTTTCTTGAACTTTTCTATGAAAGACAGTTTGTGCAGAAACAGTGTGAAACTGTGATCACAGTTTGGATCCTGGAAGTGTTATGTAAAAAGAATGAGTCAACATCTGTGGGTTTGTATTTCTGTGTACTTAGCGCTTTGCTAAATTTAGCTCCACTGTCTCAGACTGTCGAGAAATGCATCAACGTGGTGCATTAGACTGTAGCTCTGCTTCTAATCTCTTATTCATTGTAGAAATAAACGTCCCTGCAGAGGCCTGGATGTCTGTATTGAAGGGCTGTTTTTGCACCATGGTTTAGCTACGATGCCTACAGTGCCTCCTGCTGGTTGATGGATGCCTTAATATTTATTTACACCCTTACAAAGGATATAGAATATAGGCTGCAAACTGGATGAGGACGTTCTTGTAACTGCCTTCAGTGTTTTGTTGTTATTTGTTTGTTCGTTTGTTTTCTTAGCGTAAAGAGTAATAGCAATTCTCAGATCTAATTTGTTTGATATAATATATATAATATTATATATTTTGATTATATAATGACCAAAAAAAGACACACAATGACCAAAAAAGACACAAAATTGCTAAAAAAAAAAAAAAAAAGACACAAAATTACAAAAAAAAGAGAAAATTATTTTTTAAAAAGACACAAAATGACCGAAAAAAGACACAAAATGACCAAAAAAGACACAAAATGACCAAAAAGACACAAAATTACTGAAAAAAGACATAAAATTACAAAAAAAAGAGAAAATTATTTTTTAAAAAGACACAAAATGACCGAAAAAAGACACAAAATGACCAAAAAAGACACAAAATGACCAAAAAGACACAAAATTACTGAAAAAAGACATAAAATTACAAAAAAAAAGACACAAAATTACTGAAAAAGACACAAAATTTTCACAAAATCTACATTTTTAAACAAAAGCATATTTATTTTTTTCATAAAGTTTATTAAATATTTATTGTATATAAGTGTGGGGAAACCATGACATTTTTATCTGGACGCATTACAGTAATGAATTTGTGAATCAAAAACATGTTTAAAAATATAGAAAATGTTATTTTAACACAAAACAATGAATTGTGGCTCATTATGTCTATATTGTTCATTCATATAAAAGTGAAATATATTTAGTTTAGTAAAGTTTGTCCTTATAATCTTCACAGACAGAACTTGTAGTGCCATAAACGGTTCTTTCCGGGTGTAATTGTCCTGTTGGTGCAGGTTCCCCGGGGTCATGCAGATCAGGTTAATTGGGAACTTTAAATGGTCTGGATGTGTTTGTGTTGGTGACTCAGAGCCTCTCCGAGGTGTTTACCTTTATCTTTTGCTTGAAGCCTGCTGGGAACGCACCTGTCCCTGCATGAACCTGGATATTAATAAATCATCTTCAGTAGTTTTCCAGAAATAGCAGAGACAGAAATGGTTGAATTGTGTTTGGACATGTGGGTGATTCTCATGAAGCCAGTCTAAGTTCTGTTCTCTAAGAATGAACACTATAGCCATAATGAGGCACAATTCATTGTTTTGTGTTAAAATTATATTTTTCTATATTTTTAAACATAATTTTGTCTTTTTTAAAAAAATAATTTTGTCTTTTTTGGTCATTTTGTGTCTTTTTTTAAGTAATTTAGTGTCTCTTTTTTGTAATTTTATGTTGTTTTTTTTTAGTAATTTTGTGTCTTTGTTGGTCATTTTGTTTCTTTTTTTGGTCATTTTGTTTCTTTTTTGGTCATTTTGTGTCATTTTGTGTCTTTTTTAAATTTTGTGTCTTCTTTTGTAATTTTGTGTCTTTTTTTGGTCATTTTGTGTATTTTTTTTTGTCATTTTGTGTCTTTTTTTTGTTGTCATTTTGATACTGCCTCCAGCGGCCCCCAGGTAATTTGGGTTTGAGACCCCTGCCTTAATGCATGCAGATAAAAATGTCATGGTTTCCCCACACTTATATACAATAAATATTTAATAAACTTTATAAAAATAAATATACATTTGTTTAAAAATGTATTATTTAACAGAATATAATCAAACATAATGTTTTTTAACAATGTATAAAGAACAAAATCTGAATGAAAATTGATGAAAAAAATGGTTAAATGTTACGGTAATGATAGAATAGTTTGCATTAAAATATGTGTACATTTTAATAAAATACATGTTGGTGATACCAGCTACCCTTGAGCATATTTAAGTGCTTGCCAAAGAAAAAAAAACGGAAAAAAAAAACCTTTCATTGTTTTCTTTATTTAAAAATGTCTCACAGTGTCTCTAAAAAAAACAAAAAACAGAAATTTAAATAGCAAACAATTAAATAGATTATAAATTCTATATAATTCTATATATAAATTATTAAACAGTGACTTTAAATTGTTTATGTTATAAATGGTCAAAGAAAATATGTATTCAATGCTCTTGGATTTTTTACTGTGAGCTGCACCATGTTCATGCCTGCTTTTATCTCATATTTCAGTACGTACAGAGAATGCACTGAATATATATGCTGATGTGCAGATTAGTGGGAAAAAATCTCAGCAAAGTAGCAATGCAATACTATTGTTTTGAGACGGCTTCAGCATCTTTTTAGTTCACTCAGAATAGGACATTAGGGCAGAAAGTGTGTTGTGTAGTGAGATTTCCGTCAGCACAAAATCACAAACTGCAGCTCCGTGCTGCAGCCTGAAGGTCAGAGAGGAAGCTGCTGAATGGGATCAGAAGCTGTTTCTCTGTTTGGAACAGACACTGAGAATAAACCTCAGTGGGGAGCTAAATGACGAGGCTGGCTCCTTTTTACCGTTTTAACAATTTAGTTGCCCTTCAGCAAGGCACTTAAGTTCCAGTGGGACGGTTCACAAGTCAAGAGATGAGACTGTTTTTATTCTCTTTATCTCCTGCACAGTAGACGGATAATAAGCGTTACTGTGTTTGACTGTAAGGGCTGCTCTATATATATTCTGCTCTACAAAGCCTATAACTGCAGTAACTAAAAATGAACTCCTTGATAGGGATGGGTACCGAATTCGGTACTTTTATAGGTACCGACCGAATTCCGTCGGTACTACCGAGTACTGATTCAAGCAAAATCAAACGGTACCATGTTTCGGTACCTAAACGGCGTTACCTTTAAACTGATCATTGATTTCAACCTGTTTTCATTTGACGTCTTGATTAACAAGCGTGCTGACGATCGCACTATTTTTTTATTTACCTTCTCCTCTGGTCCTGTCTGCTCACCGCGGCCACTAGCTGCTGCCCTCTTCCAACCCGGCACAGAGACTAACAGCCGGCTCTCGGCCTGCTCGCCGCCAGCTGCTATCTCTCCAATGTCTCTACCCGGGCTTGGCCTTACTCCGTTTGCTCTCTCCATTCTTCTGTAGACTGGTCATTAACAGCTAGCAACTAGCTGCTGCATCTCTGGTCCTCCGCTAAAACTCCGCTCTTCAACTCAGGAATATTACCTGCCACTTTATTCCAAACTGTCTCGCTGAAATTAAATCCCTCGGACTCCTGCGTCATCCTCGATATGTGCACAGAGCAGCCCGACTCAACTTTGTTTATTCCAACCATGCCCACAATACTGTCTGACCGGTGCTGCGCCGCACAGCTACGACGTCATCACAACAAATCACACGTGCACTTGCAACCTTTTTTTTTTTTTTTTCTCCTCCATGCTTTGCCACCTGAGAGCGCTCCTCTGCATTCTTTGATAACACTCCAACCTTCATGTTACAAAATGCACGTTCACTCAACAATAAAGCACTGCTCATCCTGGATTTTATATTGTTTTGATATATTTTTTAAAGTTTATATTTTCAAACGCAAAAGTACCGAAAATTGGTACCGTTGAGTACCGGTACCGATTCCCAGGTACCGAGTATCGGTACCGTATCGGTTCAAATGTGAACGGTACCCATCCCTACTCCTTGATGTCTGTTTTATCTTGTGACAAGGTTTTAGATTTCAATTTTGCTTTATTTCAGAGAAATAATGATATAAAAACCACAAAATCCAAAAACCAAGCAGTAATTGCACTTACCACAGTCTGCTTATTTTTTTTTTTTGATTACTTTATTAATCCCACAATGGGGAAATTCAACCTCTGCATTTATCCCATCCCTTTTACACACAAGTGTAAGTTAGGTGCCTTGCTCAAGGGTACTTCAGTCCTAGACCTGTCAGTACCGGGATTCGGACCGGCGACTCTCCAGTTACAAGCCCGATTCCTAACCTCTAGGCCACTTTGGATATATATACTAATTTAATCATAAAAGTAATAGAAATGATAAGTTTGTTTGAAAGGGAAATTATTATCTAGATAGTGATGAATTAAAAAAGTGAGATAAAATTATATTAAGACTAAAATATAACATTTCTTTATCCATCCATTTTCCTCCGCTTATCCGGGGCCGGGTCGCGGGGGCAGTAGGCTAAGCAGGGCATTCCATTTCTTTATATTAAGTCTAAATTACACAAATCTTTGAATAAAGTTGTTAAACACTTTTAAACACACTGATAACAAAATCAATTTGAAAATGTTTATTCACTGA
Source organism: Centropristis striata (assembly GCF_030273125.1). Classification (NCBI taxonomy): domain Eukaryota; kingdom Metazoa; phylum Chordata; class Actinopteri; order Perciformes; family Serranidae; genus Centropristis; species Centropristis striata. The sequence goes on along the minus strand of NC_081524.1, from coordinate 4,110,485 downwards.
AAACTAAATATAAAAGCTGAAAGAAGACGACAACATTGTTGTAACTCCACTCTGTTTTTGCATTACTATTAGAACCTTTTATATCAATGCAGTAACTACGTTTTTGGGGTCAAAGGTCAAATACATCATTATGGGATACTGGCTCCTTAAAATAAACAGAAACAAAGCTGAAAAACGGCAGTTCTTCTCATTCAACCTACATAAAATAAAACGTGAAGGCATGAGCTAGTTACCGCTGCAGTAAAGCAGCGAGGCATCATCTTAATATAGATCCAGGTCATTGTTTCACTATTTTAAACTCTCCTGATGTGAACTGGAAGGTTTTTAGGAAAGACAGGTTTTGCTACAAGCCCTCACAGTCTGCAGACAGACTGTTGGCAAACAAACCGTACGGCTCTCTGTTCTCTTCTTCACCTTTTGTTCCAGCTTCTCATCTATCTCCAGACAGCACATCACCCATAATGTCTTCAACTGTGAATTAACACTTTTGAGCCTGCTACAAATGGATACAGAGCACAAGTCATTTAGTTATTTTTTCTGTCATTCTGTGCCTTTTTTTGGGCCATTTTGTGTCTTTTTAAAAATAATTTTGTGTCTTTTTTGGTAATTCTGTGTATTTTTTGGTCATTTTGTGTCTTTTAAGTAATTTAGTTTTTTTTCTGTCATTTTGTCTCTTTTTTTGGGTAATTCTGTGTATTTTTTGTCATTTTGTCTCTTTTTTTAAGTAATTTAGTTTTTTTTGTCATTTTGTGTCTTTTTGGGCCATTTTGTGTCTTTTTAAAAAATAATTTTGTGTCTTTTTTGGTAATTCTGTGTCTTTTTTGTGGGTTTTTTTGGTCATTTTGTTTCTTTTTTAAGTAATTTAGTTTTTTTTGTCATTTTGTGTCTTTTTTTGTCATTTTGTGTCTTTTTAAAAATAGTTTTTGTGTCTTTTTTGGTAATTCTGTGGGTTTTTTTTTCATTTAGTCTTTTTTAAGTAATTTAGTTTTTTTTTCTGTCATTTTGTGTTTCATTTTTTTTTCTACCTATCTTTCTGCTGTTTCAGGTTCTTTCTGGGCACGTACAATGTGAACGGACAGACACCAAAGGAAAGCCTCCAACCCTGGCTGAGCTGCACTCTGAACCCTCCTGACATGTACTGTGTGGGGTAAGTCACATCCACTCTGCCTCTCAGTTCTCCACTTAATCCCATTACACAGACACACAGACATGAACTGGCCCAGTCTCTGACAGATGTATGCAACCAGTCAGCCTGATTTAAGTAGAGAACATGCCCACCCACGCATTCAGTTATTAACCCTCTGGAGTCAAAAGCTCAAATATATTTAGTATAAAATGATAGAACTTCTTTATTGAGCATGATAGTGTTTTGAAAGTTAAAAAAAAAAATTCAAAATCACATTTTATGTTGGACTAAAGGGCTAAAAAAGACACAAAATTAATTTTAAAAAAAGACACATAAATACTCAAAATTACCACAAAAAGACATAAAATGACCAAAAAAGACACAAAATGAGAAGACAGAATTACCAAAGGAAAACACAGAAGACACAAAATGACAAAAAAAGACACAAAATGACAAAAAAGACACAAAATGACTAAAAAATACACAAAAAGACACAAAATGACCAAAAAAGACATAAAATGACCAAAAAAGACAAAATGACCACAAAAAGACACAAATGACTTAAAAAAGACACAAAATGACCAAAAAAGACATTAAATGAACAAAAAAGACACAAAATGAGAAGACAGAATGACCAAAAGATAACACAGAAGACACAAAATGACCAAATGAGACACAAAATGACACAAATGACCAAAAAAGACACAGAATGACTAAAAAAACCCCACAAAAAGACACAAAATGGCTAAAAAAGACACTAAATGACTAAAAAAAGACACAGTATCACTAATAAAAGACACAAAATGACCAAAAAAAGACACAAAATGACACAAATGACCAAAAAAGACACAGAATGACTAAAAAAAAACCCACAAAAAGACACAAAATGGCTAAAAAATACACTAAATGACTTACAAAGACACAAAAAGGATAAAAAAAAATGGACAAACAGCCCTATAAGACTCCAGAGGGTTAATCCTGCCTACGTTTCACTTTACTACTTTGGTGTTGGAGTGAAAAAGTTTTGAGAATACCGTGAACGTAGTGAGGAAAGCTTGATCATGTTTCCCTCTGATAGTTTCCAGGAGCTGGACCTCAGTAAGGAGGCGTTCTTCTTCAACGACACGCCCAAAGAGCTGGAGTGGACCAAGGCCGTGTCCGACGCCTTGCATCCAGACGCCAAGTATGCCTTAGTAAGGAACTCTTTTATTCTTTATCTTGGTTTTCCTGGATTACTATAGTTATTCCTGCCACCCGAGTGCGGATAAGCAGTTAACGAGAATGAATGAATGTGTGTCTTTTTGGGTCATTTTGTTTCCTTTTTTGGTCATTTTGTGTCTTTTTTTTTGGTCATTTTGTGTCTTTTTTGGTCATTTTGTGTATTTTTTTTTGGTCATTATGTGTCTTTTTTGGTAATTTTGTGTCTTTTTTGGTCATTTTGTTTCCTTTTTTGGTCATTTTGTGTCCTTTCTTAGTCATTTTGTGTCTTTTTTTGTCATTTTGTGTCTTTTTTTTTGGTAATTTTGTGTATTTTTTTTGATCATTTTGTGTATTTTTTGGTCATTTTGTGTATTTTTTGGTCATTTTGTGTCTTTTTTTTGTCATTTTGTGTCTTTTTTTTGGTAATTTTGTGTATTTTTTTTGGGTCATTTTGTGTCTTTTTTGGTCATTTTGTGTCTTTTTTGGTAATTTTGTTTCCTTTTTTGGTAATTTTGTGTCTTTTTGTGATAATTTTGTTTCTTTTTTGGGTGATCTGAACTGGGTCGCGGACAACATGTGTGTTAAATTGGGGGTCGCGACTCAAAAAGGTTGAGAACTACTGATCTAATCTATTAATACTTAACTTATTTTTCAACACCACGTCTTTAAAACGATATATCCTTTAATGATGCATTCAGTATAATGGAAAGTATTGAAGCGATACAAAAGGCTGTACAGATTATTATTAGAAACAAACGGACAGAAGATCAACTCGTCCTCGCCCTGTACAAGCAGTGTGTGCAAGTTGCTGATAATAAAAAAGTCTGGCTTGGTTACACAGCACTGCACACACCTTAAAGCAAACTGTCAGAAAGCTGATGCAGTTTCTGCCTGTGGTAACCATAGTAACCGTCTACAGGAGACTGCCATCATATCATGCAGGATATTCACAATATCCCCGTTTATTTCATTAGCTTAGCCAGGCCTTGGTTACTGTTTTGTCTTTCTTTTTATTTAATTTTTATTCCCCTTATTGTATTTCCTCTGCTTCCCTTTTCTCAGAGTGCTGACTGCAGCGTATTAGCTTCCTCTTTCTTGGTTGTACTGTTTTCTTCGAGTCATTTCACAGCTAACTGGACGTCTGCACCATAATGACGTGTCATTCCTCCGTTAACTGCCGGAGCTCTGACTAGAGACACTTGGCTGACTGTAGCTGGCTCTGAACAGCTCAGCAGGCTGAAAAATAAATGTTTTCACCTTCACGTCTCCATGTTGACAGGGTTATGGTTATTATCAAACTATTTCTGCCCTCCAATGCACAACTACTACGTATTCTGGGACATACTTTTTTTTTTTTTACTTCTCTTTTTCTCCAGACAGCACATCATAATAATGTCTCCAACTGTGAATTAACACTTTTGAGCCTGCTACAAATGGCTACAGAGCACAAGTCATTTAGTTATGTTTCTGTCATTCTGTGTCTTTTTTTTGTCATTTTGTGTCTTTAAGTAACTTAGTTTTTTCTGTCATTTTGTCTCTTTTTGGGTCATTTTGTGTCTTTTTTTGGTCATTTTGTGTCTTTTTTGGTAATTCTTTGTATTTTTGGTAATTTTGTCTTTTTTGGGTCATATTGTGTCTTTTTAAAATAATTTTGTCTTTTTAGTAATTCTGTGTCTTTTTTTGGTCATTTTGTTTCTTTTTTAAGTAATTTAGTTTTTTTCTGTCATTTTGTGTCTTTTTTTGTGTGTAATTTTTTGTCATTTTTACTTCTCTTTTTCTCCAGACAGCAGATCACCCATAATGTCTTCAACTGTGAATTAACACTTTTGAGCCTGCTACAAATGGCTACAGAGCACAAGTCATTTAGTTGTTTTTTCTGTCATTCTGTGTCTTTTTTTGGTCATTTTGTTTCTTTTTTAAGTAATTTCATTTTTTTTCTGTCATTTTGTCTCTTTTTTTTGGTAATTCTATGTATTTTTTGGTCATTATGTGTCTTTTTTAAGTATTTTTTTTTTTGTCATTTGGTGTCTTTTTTGGGCCATTTTGTGTCTTTTAAAAAAATAATTTTGTGTATTTTTTGGTAATTCTGTGTCTTTTTTTTTGGTAATGCTGTGTCTTTTTTGGTCATTTTGTTTCTTTTTTTAAGTAATTTAGCTTTTTTTCTGTCATTTTGTCTCTTTTTTTGGTAATTCTGTGTATTTTTTGGTCATTTTTTTGTCTTTTTTAAGTAATTTAGTTTTTTTTTGTCATTTTGTGTCTTTTTAAAAATAATATTGTGTCTTTTTTGGTAATTCTGTGTCTTTTTTTTGGTAATTCTGTGTCTTTTTTGTGTTTTTTTTGGTAATTTTGTTTCTTTTTTAAGTAATTTAGTTTTTTTCTGTCATTTTGTGCCTTTTTTGGTAATTCTGTGTTTTTTTTGGTCATTTTGTGTCTTTTTAAAGTAATTAAGTGTTTTTTCTGTCATTTTGTGTCTTTTTTTTGTAATTTTTTGTCTTTTTTTTGGGTCATTTTTACTTCTCTTTTTCTCCAGACAGCACATCACCCATAATGTCTTCAACAGTGAATTAACACTTTTGAGCCTGCTACAAAGGGCTACAGATCATAAAATCTCATTAAATAAAAATATCCAGCATATGTGCATGGTATATTCCCTGAATTATTGTGCATATTTTCCCTTTTGTAAATGTGCTTATGTTGTGCTGCAGGTGAAGCTGGTGCGTCTGGTGGGCATCATGCTGATCTTCTACGTGAAGAAGGAACATGCAGAGTTTATTTCTGAAGTGGAGGCTGAGACTGTGGGCACCGGCATCATGGGGAGGATGGTGAGCACTGTTTTAACTGCTCCTCCTCTAGGTTTTCTGCTGTTTTGTGTAAGATATTACATTATAACCAGTTCTGAGCTGCTGAGGGCATGCTTTAATAAGCAGGCTGCCTTTTGTATACACTGCAAAAAAGGTGTTTAGTCTAAAAAGAAGATAAAAACAGTAAATCTGAGGGAAATGATCTTGCTGCATGGACAGATAATTTACCTTGACAAGATTTCTTAAATATTGAACGCTTAAAATAAGAAATTAACTCTTGAAGCAAGATAAATTAAAGCTGCCAGCAGTGATGAACTGGCCCGAGCAGAGTGACCTGATGATTATTTGTTTCTTACCAAGATAAAAAAAAAATTTTGATTTAGAAGTGTTAGATAATTTATCTTGTTGTGACAATATTTTGTGGCTCCCACCTTGATATGAAAGTTTAATGTGAGTTTTATATGAATGGCACTTTACTGTGTTGTGTGTGGAAGGTCCCTTTAATTACTTTTTTGGTAATTTTGTGTCTTTTTTATTAATAATTTTGTGTCTTTTTTAAAAATAATTTTGTCTTTTTTTGGTAAGTTTGTGTCTTTTTTTTTAAATAATTTTGTCTTTTAGTAATTTTCTGTCCTTTTTTGTTGGTCATTTTGTGTCTTTTTTAATAATTTTGTGTCTTTTTTGGTAAGTTTGTTTCTTTTTTAAAGTAGTGTTTTTGTGTATTTTTTAAATTTTGTCTTTTTTTAATAATTTTGTGTCTTTTTTGGTAATTTTGTGTCTTTTTAAATAATTTTGTCTTTTAGTAATTTTCTGTCCTTTTTTGTTGGTAATTTTGTGTCTTTTTTAAAATAATATTGTGTCCTTTTTTAAATAATTGTCTTTTTTAATAATTTTGTGTCTTTTTTGGTAAGTTTGTTTCTTTTTTAAAGTAGTGTTTTTGTGTATTTCTTAAATTTTGTCTTTTTAAAATAATTTTGTGTCTTTTTTTTAGTAATTTTGTGTCTTTTTTTTAGTAATTTTGTGTCTTTTTTTTAGTAATTTTGTGTCTTTCTTGGTCATTTCAATACTGCCTCCAGCAGGTAATTTGAGTTTGAGCCCCGTGCCTTTAAGTGCTCCAACCAATCGCTCCAACTTAACTCCTCGTGCACTGTAGCAGAATAGATTATTCTTGTCTTGTACGTGCCGGTGCTTACTTAGCAGTCCCTGCAGCGTGGAGCAGATGGCTGGCTGAGGGGGGGGCTCCATCCGTTGCTGCAGTAATGGGAGTCTGTTTAATGATCTGCACCAAGAACCATCTGAAACATGCCAAGTGTCCATGAATAATGTCAGATTACTGTCAAGCAAAGCAGCATATATAACTGCATCCTGTCTGAAACTTTGTGTTGTCACTAAATCTTTCTGCAGGGGCTTCTAGTTGTGTTGTTACATTATTCTCACTGAGTTTTTTTTCTCTCTCTCTCTCCATCATTTATTGATTCACAGGGAAATAAGGGTGCCGTGGCAATCCGTTTTCGCTTCCACAACTCTGATATCTGCGTGGTCAACTCTCACCTCGCCGCCCACATTGAGGAATACGAGAGACGTAATCAAGACTACAAGGACATATGCAGTCGCCTCCATTTCCGCCAGCTCGATCCTACCCAGCCTCCACTCACCATCATGAAGCACGAGTAGGAGACCAGTTCATTTTCATAGAGTTACAGTTATTATTATATGTATTAATTGGTGTCTTTAGAAACATTTAAACATGTGTCATTTCTGCCACGAGGGCTCTCTCAATCAAAACAATAACAAAAGCTGCCAGACTTTGATAGCATTGTGCAGAAACATGGCATCATGGGAGTTGTTGTCATCAATGAAGGCCTATATGACTTGTGCAGAGTTAATGTGTTAATGTTTCATTCAAGTTACATTTATTCACATTATGTCATTTCATTACAATGAAATACCCCCAATTTATTCTGTTTATTCTAACTTAACATTTCATGAGATCACTACCCTTACAGCATGCAGCCATGTAGCTTGTTTCCATTGTTAAAATAATCATACAAAAAGTAACTCCAAAAAACAGAACATTTTAGTAGGTTTGATCGATATTGATATTTTATTTTAATTAATTTGGTCTTAATTATTATTTGTGTGGAAGAAAACCTGCTGTTACTTTTAATTATGTGATATTGTATGATCAGAAATTACTCTGTATTATTTTGATACTTTTATATCGATATCCAACTGTGACAATATTTGCTCGATATTCAAGGTAGGGCTGCACAATTCATCAAATTTTAATCGTGATCATGATTTTGGCCGCCACGATTAAATTAACCTGATTGTCAGTGATATTTCCATTTTAAAATGCGTCTCTCCTGCAGATCTAATCAAGCACTTTCTACACCAGTAGTCCACCAACCACCAGGGGGCGGGGCCGTTTTCCTCCCCTGAAAAAAGCCTGGTTGCTGATTGGATAGAACGCTAAGCAGAATGTGACGTAGTACTCGAGGCAACAACAACACGCGTCATTTGTTAAAGCCTGCGAAGCAGTGGAGACTCGTTCTTACTCTTCGTAACGAGCCTCCGCCCCAGCGGCTCGTTACGAAGAGTAAGAACGAGTCGAAGCAGCACAGTCCTCCTGCAGCAGTCTCTCCCAGATGCAGAGCCGGAGGGGATGTTAACCCCTTAGCGTCCAGTCTGCAAATTGCTAAAGGCTAACAGTTAGCTCTGTAGCAGTACAGTGTGTATGTGCTAACAGGCTAACAGTTAGCTCTGTAGCAGTACAGTGTGTATGTGCTAACAGGCTAACAGTTAGCTCTGTAGCAGTACAGTGTGTATGTGCTAACAGGCTAACAGTTAGCTCTGTAGCAGTACAGTGTGTATGTGCTAACAGGCTAACAGTTAGCTCTGTAGCAGTACAGTGTGTATGTGCTAACAGGCTAACAGTTAGCTCTGTAGCAGTACAGTGTGTATGTGCTAACAGGCTAACAGTTAGCTCTGTAGCAGTACAGTGTGTATGTGCTAACAGGCTAACAGTTAGCTCTGTAGCAGTACAGTGTGTATGTGCTAACAGGCTAACAGTTAGCTCTGTAGCAGTACAGTGTGTATGTGCTGCTGCTGCAGGAGGTGTTCACTTAGCGATCTCTGGTTGTTTACAACAAGCACCAGACACTAAAAACTAAAAACTGTTCCTATTGTTTGTTTATAAGTAGTGCAATAAAAATACAGATGTTTTCCCTAACATGATGAATAATCATGATTACAGTATTGATCAAAATAATCGTGATTATCATTTTGGCCTAATCGTGCAGCTCTAATTCAAGTTCTCTTCATGTCTCTTCCTCTGTCTCTCTAGTGTGATTTTATGGATCGGGGACCTCAACTACAGGATCAGTGAGCTGGACGTCTCTAACGTGAAGGAGCTAATCGGCAAGAAGGACTTTGAGACGCTTCACAGTTTCGATCAGGTTATATCAACCACAGTCTTGTCTTTTATTCTGTTTCAATAGTCTTTACTCATCCTTCATGTTTGTGAGTGGTGATAACTTACCAGCTGCGTTCGGTTCTCAGCTCAAGAGGCAGATCGATGAGGAGGCCGTGTTTGTTGGCTTTGAGGAGGGAGAGATTGAGTTCCAGCCCACCTATAAATACGACACTGGATCTGACAAATGGGATACGAGGTAATCTCATATGAACTCCTGGCTGCTTTAGCTGAAGCTTTAATGCTACTGTAATGTTCTTAGTTAAAGTAAGGAGAGTTCAAGTGTGAAGTACTTCAATAACTGACCAATTTGTGTGGAAGTTTTTTAGCTTGCAAACAATATACACTACTGGTCAAAAGTTTTAGAACACACCAACTTTTCCAGAATTTAATTGAAAATGATGCAGTTTAATGTCTCAGTGTACTCTGAAATTAATGCACATTAGCAACATTTAAAATTCTTTATTGAGCATGATAGTGTTTTGAAAGTAAAAAAAAAAGATTCAAAATCACATTTTATGTTGGACTAAAGGACTAAAAAAAGACACAAAATGACCAAAGAAAGACACAAAATGACAAAAAAAGACACCAAAAGACACAAAATGACTAAAAAAAGACACAAAATGACCAAAAAAAGACACAAAATGACTAAAAAAAGACACAAAATGACCAAAAAAAGACACAAAATGACTTACAAAGGCATGAAAAGAATTCAAAAATGGACAGAATAGCCCAAGACTCCATAGAGTTAAGTTGTTAACCCACTTCCTGTTCCCTGAAAAAGGCCTACTTGTATAATTCTGAAATGTACGTTATATTTTACCTTTTTTTATTTACCTCTGGCAGTTCACCACTTACCTTTGTACCCTTTCAAGCTGTTCATTTGACTTGAACTGCTTGATTTTCAATAAAAAACTGGAAAAATTGGGTTGTTCTAAAACTTTTGACCGGTAGTGTATGTTCTATATATATATACTCTACTTCACAAAGTGAAACATGTACTCCACACTTTGGAATACTCTACTATACTTCATTTGAGTATTGGTGAAAACATTGTAATGACATGCAAATATTGCAAAGAGGAAGTTGTCATTCATTTATGAGACTCTGCTCTGTAGCAGTGTTAAACAACTTGCCTTACACGTTTCACTTTGTGAACATACGACATGCATTTCATCAGAAAACTACAGCAAACTTTATAAATCACCTGAGCGGTGCAGGAGAAGTGTTACAGATACACTGTAATACAAATGTTTGGTGTATGTATTTATAGAACACCTTTTCTTTCTTCTTGTGCATGAAGTGAAAAATGCCGTGTTCCTGCCTGGTGCGACCGTATTCTGTGGCGAGGGAAGAACATCACGCAGCAGCATTACCAGAGTCACATGGCTCTGAAGACCAGCGACCACAAACCAGTCAGCTCCCTGCTGGTCGTCGGGGTAAATGGTTCATTCAGCTGTCCAGATGGTTTACTCTTCAGTTTATTTCATTTATGCTACTGATACATCAGAAAACTTGGAAAAGATTTGGAACAGACTTGTGGAAAACTATGGTGCCACACCTGCTCACATCTAAAGACAAGAGTTGAGAGATTTTAGACAGACGGTCAATCTATCAGGGAAACTATTTACAAGACTACAAGTAGGAGGAGAAGAGGAGAGGAGAAGAAGAGGAGAGAGAGGAGGAGGAGGAGGAGGAGAGGAGAGAGAGGAGGAAGAGGAGTAGGAGGAGAGAGATGAGGAGGAGAAGGAGGAAGAGGAGGAGAGAAGGAGGAGAGAGAGGAAAGAGAAGAGGAGGGGGAGGAAGAGGAGAGAGAATAGGAGGAAGGAGAGAGGAGGAGAAGGAGGAGATAGGAGGAGAAGAGCAGGAGGAGAGAGAGGAGGAAGAGGAGTAGGAGGAGAGAGATGAGGAGGAGGAGGAGAAGGAGGAAGAGGAGGGGAGAAGGAGGAGATAGGAGGAGAAGAGCAGGAAGAGAGAGAGGAAAGAGAAGAGGAGGGGGAGGAAGAGGAGAGGAGGAGGAGGAGATGAGGGGAACGAAAGAAGAGGAGGAGGAGGAAAAGGAGAGAGAGAATAGGAGGAAGGAGAGAGGAGGAGAAGGAGAAGAAAGAGAGGAGGAGAGAGCTTTGAAATAGATGCAGTGGTCCTTCCTTCAGAGGAGAGGAGAGAATGATGCGTCACTAGAAAAATGCATTAAGATAAAACTTTACCTGCTCACTTTCTGTCATTAGGCTCTTATATTTGACATACAATATATCTACTGTTGTATTATTTTATATTATATATTTTTTATATCTCTCTCGTCTTGTTCCTTCAGATCAAGAAAGTAAATCCTGAAGCGTATAAGAAGACCTTTGAAGAGATCGTCCGAAATATAGACAAAATGGAGAATGAGTGTATTCCGTCAGTCACCCTGTCCAAGAGAGAGGTAAACTTTCACTTTCACTATAAATACAGTGAGAGAGTCTCTGATACACTTTGTACAATCAGTTTCCCTCTCATCATGTTCCTTTGGTGAATCCAGTAAGAAAACCCACTAATGCACTAATAAAGCTGTGTATTGATCTAGAACATGGGTCTCAAACTCGCGGCCCTCGTGATGATATTTTGTGGCCCTCACCTTCATATGAAATTTTAATGATTTAATTTTAATAATTTTGTGGCTAATTTTTAAAAATTGTGTGTATTTTTTTGTAATTTTGAGTCTTTTTGGGGTCATTTTGTGTCTTTTTTAAAAGTAATTTTGTGTCTTTTTTGGTCATTCTGTGTATTTGTCCGTCATTTTGTGTCTTTTTTTGGGTCATTTTGTGTCTTTTAAATAATTTTGTGTATTTTTTGGTCATTTTGTTTCTTTTTTTGGTCATTTTGTGTCTTTTTTGTAATTTTGTGTCTTTTTTAAGTAATTTAGTTTTTTTTTCTGTCATTTTGTGTCTTTTTTGTAATTTTGTGTCTTTTTTAAGTAATTTAGGGTTTTTTTCTGTCATTTTGTGTCTTTTTTTTAGTAATTTTGTGTCTTTGAGGACATTTTTTGTCTTTTTTTTGTAATTTTGTGTCTTTTTGGTCATTTTTTGTCTTTTTTTAGTCATTTAGTGTCTTTTTTTGGTCATTTGATACTGCCTCCCCAGGTAATTAGAGTTTGAGAGCCCTACTGTAGGGTTTTGAGCCTGATGCAGGTATTTAAAGGATACATTTACATGAAATGGAGTTGATGTTTTTTCCACCATATTGCCTCATAAAAGCCTTTCCTGTCCCTCCAGTTCCACTTTCAGGATGTGAAGTACATGCAGCACCAGGCGGAGACTCTGAGCCTGTTCAACGACGGGCAGGTCCCCTGTCAGTTTGAGTTCATCCAGAAACCCAACGAGCTCACGTACTGCAAGCCCTGGCTCACCGCCAACCCCCCCAAAGGCTTCATCGCTCAGGGTGAGGAGCACAGTCAGCTTCACTCACAGGCACATATTTCATTTTGATGAAGTATCAACGTCCTGCTTTAGATTTTAGAGATTAAGATTCCCTTATTAGACCCACAACAGGGAAGTTCAACCTATATCTCTGTATCTCATAATTTCAATTTTTTATCTCATAATTATGACTTTTTCTCATTTTTTCAAACTTTTTTACGTCAAAATTATGACTTTTTGTCTAATTTTTTCAACTTTTTAATCTTAAAATTATGACCTTGTATCTCATAATTTTGACTTTTTATCTCACAATTTTGACTTTTTATCTCATAATTGTGACTTTTTATCTCATTTTTTCAACTTTTTTACCTCAAAATTGTGACCTTGTATCTCATAAAAACAGTATGTCCATCTATATGACTCAATACTTGGTTGGGGCTGTTTGACTTGAACTTTTCCATCATATTCTGATGTATTGAGATGCAGCTGTAAGTGCTTGTAATGTCCTGAGAACAACAAACCAACCCACTGTAGCTTCACTTCTTTAACTATGACCGTTCTTACTCTCCATGCGTGTCTCTCTGAGCGTCCAGGTGGTTCTGTGGATATTGATCTGGAGGTTTTTGTGAACCGCTGCACTGCCCCTGAACTGAACTCTGGCAAGGAGCAGATTGAAGACATCCTGGTGCTCCACCTGGAGCGTGGCAAGGACTACTTCATCTCCGTGACAGGAAACTACCTGCCCAGCTGCTACGGCTCCTCCATCAGCTCACTGTGTCAGCTGAGGGAGCCCATCCAGGACATGCCGCAGGAGACGCTCCGCCAAGTGGTTAGCTGCCCTTTAAATATCTCTTCTCCGTTTAGGGCGGTCTCACAGGCCACAGCACAATTTTTTTGAATAGTTTCACACTTTAAGATAGGGCTGCACGATTATGGCCAAAATGATAATCACGATTATTTTGATCAATATTGTATTAATCACGATTATTCATCGAGTGAGGGAAAACATCTGTATTTTTATTGCACTACCTTTAAACAAACAATAGCAACAGTTTTTAGTGTCCGGTGCTTGTTGTAAACAAACAGAGATCGCTAAGTGAACACCTCCTGCAGCAGCAGCACATACACACTGTACTGCTACAGAGCTAACTGTTAGCCTGTTAGCACATACACACTGTACTGCTACAGAGCTAGCTGTTAGCCTGTTAGCACATACGCACTGTACTGCTACAGAGCTAACTGTTAGCCTGTTAGCACATACACACTGTACTACTACAGAGCTAACTGTTAGCCTGTTAGCACATACACAATGTACTGCTACAGAGCTAACTGTTAGCCTGTTAGCACATACACACTGTTCTGCTACAGAGCTAACTGTTAGCCTGTTAGCACATACACACTGTACTGATACAGAGCTAACTGTTAGCCTGTTAGCATATACACACTGTACTGCTACAGAGCTAACTGTTAGCCTGTTAGCACATACACACTGTACTGCTACAGAGCTAACTGTTAGCCTGTTAGCACATACACACTGTACTGCTACAGAGCTAACTGTTAGCCTGTTAGCACATACACACTGTACTGCTACAGAGCTAACTGTTAGCCTGTTAGCACATACACACTGTACTGCTACAGAGCTAACTGTTAGCCTATTAGCAATTTGCAGACTGGATGCTAAGGGGTTAACATCCCCTCTGGCTCTGCAGCTGGGAGAGACTGCTGCAGGAGGACTGTGCCGCTTCGACTCATTCTTACTCTTCTTTTTTTTAACATTTTTTTATTTTATTTTGTGAGAGCATTATAATACAGTGCTTACCTTCAGACAGTATACAATAGTATTTCTGCCACTCACAATCAAGTTTTTTTTGTTTACAAAACAAGAAACAAGATACAGAAAGTTAAGTGTATCACATTTGAGAATTTTGAACAAACTGGGAAAGGTAGGCATATGTAAAAGAGCAAATAGAATAGAAAAAAAAAAAAGACCAGGGAGTTTCGAAATGAAATATAAGTAATACAAAATAATCATTAGACCCAATAAAACATTAAATAATAAAGTACAAAACAGCATGACAGGGTCATCCATACAGTACTTCTGTCTGTTCCAGATTAACATCATTAACCCACTTGGACCACAGTTTTGTTCTTACTCTTCTTAACGAGCCGCCGGCCCCGTGGCTCATTAAGAAGAGTAAGAACGACTCCAAAAGTCTCCAATAACACCACAAAAAGTCGCTGGATTTGTCGCCAGTCGCTTTTTTGAAAAATGGTCGTTAGATATGCAGGAGAGCCGCATTTTTAAATGGAAATATCGCCGACGATCAGGTTAATTTAATCGTGGTGGCCAAAAACGTGATCACGATTAAAATTCGAATAATTGTGCAGCCCTAACTTGAAGATCAACACATTTGAGTCGGTCTTGACTGAACTGTATCTTTTTGGTCTGTTTGTTGTCATCATCAGGCGGAGTCTGGAAATGAGAATGCTTCAAACAGTGAGAAGCCTCTAGATATCCCTAAAGAACTCTGGATGATGGTGGACCACTTGTTCCGCAACGCACTCAAACAGGTCAGAACGTGTTCTGCTGAAGGTTCTATTATGGTGCTATTTTAAAATCAAGAAGTCTGATTTTGTTTCTTTTTTGGATGGGCAGTTTCCTTGTTTGTCTTTTTTGGTATTTCTGTCTTTTTTTGTAATTTTAAGTCTTTTTTTGTAATTTTTTGGGTCATTTTGTGTCTTTTTTGGTAATTCTGTGTATTTTTCTGTCATCTTGTGTCTTTTTTGGGTCATTTTATATCTTTTTAAAAATAATGTTGTGCCTTTTTTGGTAAATCGGTGTATTTTTTGGTCATTTTGTGTCTTTTTTTTAGTAATTTTGTGTCTTTTTTGCTAATTCTGTGTCTTTTTTGGTCATTTTGTGTCTTTTTTGGTCATTTTGTGTCTTTTTTTAGTAATTTTGTGTTATTTTAAAAATCAAGAAGTCTGATTTTGTTTCTTTTTTGGATGGACAGTTTCCTTGTTTCATATCTTTACATAATGTAACTATCGGCCTTCTTCCTGTCTTCTCTATGAGGAGAAATTAATAAAAATGGCTCCATTCCACAAGTAAAGAAGAAAAATCTAAATCATTGAAAACAAACTGAAATATAGATCTTTGGTCTGACTTTTGTTATTGTGCCAGCAGCCAGGTAGCTTTGTAGAGTCTCTGCATTGATTTGGTGAAAGGAATTAATCTATATTTTGAATTATTTAAACATGTTTCTAATTTTAATTAAGTCTACTGCAGTTCCACTATGCTTCAAACCAAAATGAGCATTTTTTCCTCAGCTCGTCAACCTGCTTGTAGTTTAGCTCGTTGGCTTTTTAATGAAACAAATATTTAATATTTTCTGTTTTCTGTTTGCAGGAAGACATATTTCAGCAGCCTGGGCTCCGCAGTGAATTTGCAGAAATAAGAGATTGCCTCGACACTGGCATTCAAGATTCTCTACGTATCCTTCAACATTAAACTCCACTACTACTACTACTAATAATAATAATAATAATAATCATAATCATAATAATAATAATAATAATAATAATAATAATGAAAAAACAATTGTTCATATTCATTGCATATTCTGAAAATAAATAGTTTTGGATTTTTCATCAGTATTAGTTTTAATTTTGTTGTGATTTTTTGTTTTCAAATTCAGTTAGTTTTAATTAGTTTTTAGAGTGAGTTTGGTAGTTTTAATTAGTTTTTATTTTTTGGGAAATGCTTAGTTTTAGTTTAGTTTTTATTAGTTTTAGTGTTTTTTGTAATGGGGTATTTGTTGGGTGCCAGATTCAATAAGGTCACAATAAATGTTTCCTTTATTTCCTTTGTCTGATCCATCTCAGCCCCAATAAGTTTATTAAGTCATAAAACCAGATAGATGAAATAGATTTCATATCAACCAAAAAGGTTTATGTATGAAAAAAGTTGACAAAGACAAAAACGAAGGACATTTTAACTATAATTTTAGTTAGTTTTAGTTAGTTTTGTTACCACAAAATACAGTTTCAGTTAATTATGTTTTTTTTAAAAACTCTCGTCTTTTATTTTTATTTCAGTTAACGAAAATGATTTTTCAATTCTAGTTTTCGTTATTTCGTTAGTTTTCGTTAACTATAATAACCAAGTACAAGAGCCTTTTTTAAGCCACCCCCTTATTTTTTTAATGTAGCAGGTAAAATCAGGTGGTACAGGTGTCAAATGTGTACAGCAGTTTCAGCACTTTGCTAAGTCATTGTTTCATTTCAGATACAATCTGCTGAAATAATGAGGTCATGCAACATACATTTGTGTTTTGTCTGTCTACTGGTTAACCTGCTCCCTTTGAATGAATCCTTGCATTCAACAGTGCATTCTTATGATTATTTTGCCCGCTGCTACATTTCAAGCCTGCAGATTCTTCTCATGGTTTAGTCTTTAACTTGGTGCTGCTGCAGCGGGCAGTAACCACTCGGTGGCCGAGGCCTTGCTGCTCTTCCTGGACGCTCTCCCAGAGCCCGTGGTCCCCTTCTCCTTCTACCAGCAGAGCCTGGAGAGCTGCTCCAACGCTCCTCAGTGTGAGAAAGTGAGTCAGGAACCTCAAGTTAACACCTTCATCACCGTTAACCCTTTGATGCTCCACATATAAACACCTTCTAATGCTCAACATGGGTCAAAAATGACCCGCATTCATTCCCCATGTTATTTCATGCTGCTGTGTGTTTGAATATATATATATTTTTTTTATAACAACAGATCATTATATCCATTTTTCCTTTCATACTTTATGAAGAAAAATAGTTTTTGTATTATTACATCAAGCGGAAGGTCCCTTTTAATTACTTTTTTTGGTAATTTTGTGTCTTGTTTTAAATGATTTTGTGTCTTTTTAAATAATTTTGTGGGGTTTTTTTGGTAATTTTTAGTCTTTTTGTTAATTTTATGTATTTTTTTGGTCATATTGTGTCTTTTTTAATAATTTTTTGTGCTTTTAGTTATTTTGTGTATTTTTTGGTACTTTTGTGTCTTTTGTTGGTCATTTTGTGTCTTTTTTGTAATTTTGTGTCTTTTGTTGGTCATTTTGTGTCTTTTTTTAAAGTAATTTAGTGGGGTTTTTTTCAGTCATTTTGTGTCTTTTTTTGGTAATTTTGTGTCTATATGTACACAAAATTACCCCAAAAAAAAGACACAAAATTACCAAAAAAAGACACTAAATTACCAAAAAAAAAATAATTTAAAGGGACCTTCCACACACAACACGGTAAAGTTCCATTCATATAAAACTCACATTAAACTTTTATATCAAGGTGGGGGCCACAACTGGCCCGCAGGCCACGAGTTTGAGCCCCATGCTTTAGACCCATGTTGTGCATCAAAGGGTTAATCTATTCCAGCATGTATTAAATTCTAAAAGTGAACATTTGCCTTGTTCAATAAGATGTTAATCTCTCTGTCTGCAGGTTATTTCCATGCTACCTCAGTGCCATAAAAACGTGTTCAACTATTTAGCGGCCTTCCTCCGGGAGCTGCTGAAGAACTCTGCTAGCAATCGATTAGATGTCAACATCCTGGGTGAGAAACAGGAAACAGGCTTCACTCCAGTCTCTCTCACTCATCACTGTGTTTCTATTAGCTGCTGTGTTTGTTCCAGTCAGCATGTTGAGTCAGTGAAGAGAAACTCATGTATGAAGCGACAGAAAGTGAAAATGAATGAATATCCTGTTAAATATTCTGCTGATGACTCAAAGACTGTTTGCACTTTTCAGTCCTTGGTGTAAAACAGGCAGATTCTGGAAAAGAATAGATAGATAGATAGATAGATAGATAGATTGATTGATTGATAGATTGATAGATAGATAGATAGATAGATAGATTGATTGATTGATTGATTGATTGATTGATTGATCCCCGAAGGGAAATTCGGTTGTCACAGCAGTCCGGTATTCAAGTACAATAAAATACAATAGAATAAAATACTGAGGTAGCATAAATAAAAACAACAATAGAAAAAAACACAGAATAGAACAAGGGCACTTAAGAAGTTAAGAAAAGAACATCATCAGTTGGTAGGATGGTTGGCAAGATGATGGTAATAATTAAACTGGTGATATGATGGCAACAATGCTATAGTAACTAGAAGGTATATAATAATAATAATAATAGTACAGTATATAATATATATAATATAATATGCAATAATAGATAAAAAACAATATAAAAATAAAATGAAAAATATAAATAAAGTAATTACAAGTAAAATAATATAATATATAATAATAATAATAGTAATAATAATAATAAATAAGGCCGGTAAGGCCGGTATAATAATAGTAGTATATTACAGTATATAGTAATAATAGTAATGGCAGCAACAGTATATATAATAATAATAATAATAATAATAATATTAATAACATAGCAAAGTGTCGTGCATTGATTTAGTGCATAGATTTTAGAATGTGTGCTCACATACAAATATCCTAACTATGTATAAATACTAGTTCATTATGGGCTTAAATTTGTCTCATTAATAAGTGTTTTAGCTATCCACAAATACAAATTTCTAATTTGTAACTTGTATTTTGGTTTTTACAAATAAGTGTGTATTTGTAAATATATTGTGTATTTGTAAATACACAATTTTCCATTTGTGAAAAAACAAAAAAGACATTTGTAAAACTGAAAATTCTGCTTGTGGATCACCAATCACACACACATCTCTTTCCTCAAAGACGTATTTTTGAGACATTCTTGTCGAGAGAATCCACAAATAGCTTGTGATACACAAATGGCCGCCTTCCTCAACAGTAGGGGGCAGAATTTCCAGTTTTACAAATGCCTTTTTTTTCTTTTCTTTTTTTTTTTTTTTTTTACAGATACACATTTATTTGTAAAAACCAACACACAAGTTACAAATCCTATGGCGGGCCATTTGTGAATCACCAGCTGTTTGTTTGTGAATCTGTGTGTTTCTTGTCAAGAACGTCTCAAAAACGCGTCTTTGAGGAAAGAGATGCCTGTCTGTGTGTGTGTGTGTGTGTGTGTGTGTGTCTTGTCATACCAACAACACATGCATGCACATGATGAGGCACGAAATTCAGTACTGAGGCCCGGTCAAGCCAAACATACAAGTTAAAAAAAAAACACAATACAATACAACACAGTGAAATATAAAATCTGTAGCTGTATGAATTAGTTATATAAATAAAATAAAATATGGAGTCGAGATAATCTAACCAATATTGCACCTGTCCAAAACTAAATTACTTAAAAAAGAATCAAAATGAGACAAAAAAAGACACAGAATTACCAAAAAAGACACAAAATGACTCAAAAAAGACACAGAATTACCAAAAAAGACACACTATTATTTAAAAAAGGACACAAAATGACTGAAATAAGACACAAAATTACCAAAAAAAGACACAGAATTACCAAAAAAAGACACAGAATTACCAAAAAAGACACACTATTATTTAAAAAAAGACACAAAATTACCAAAAAAAGACACAGAATTACCAAAAAAAAAGACACAAAATGACAAAAAAGACACAGAATTACCAAAAAAAGACACAAAATGATTTAAACATGAGGGGGGCATGGTGTTCCACACTTCACAGACAGAATTTTCATTTTCACAAATGGCTTTTTTGTTTTTACAAATGGAAAAATGTATTTACAAATACACACTTATTTGTAAAAAAACAAAAAACAAAGTACAAGTTACAAATTAGAAATTAGTATTTGTGGATAGCAAAACACGTGTGCAGATCAAAGACTATTTCTAGATCACCCTCTGTGCATTAACAGGTATTAATGAGACAAATTTGAGCCCATAATTAATAAGTTAGTTAATAACTTCATTATAAAGGATTGTAGTAACATAATGCATTCATTTGTTGAATCATGCCAAAAAATTAAAGACATGAATTATTTGTTTTCTCTCTGCGTAGCCACCATTTTTGCCTCGTTGCTGCTGAGGTCTCCGTCGAAGCAGGATCTGGCAGAAAAGAGGAAGACTCAGGAGTTCTTTCAGCACTTCCTGTCCCAGAGCTCCTCCTAGACGGAGGACGCCATCTTTGTTCTTCATGCTGAAGTTGAACACTAAAAAACAACTGTACAGTCCAGTATTTGGATCAATAAACTATCATGATTTCTTATATTCTTAGATGGCTCTTTGTATAGATATATATGGTATAAATAACTACTGTAAGTGATATTAGTCTGTTTCACACACAGATCATGCACAGTTTATTGTATATCGTTGAGCATCTGTAGACTTAACAATTTTTAATGTATGTATATTTTATTTAAAAAAAATAAATTTGTATTTTAATGTTTCTGATCTAAGCACCATCATGTTTTTATATATAAAATGGTTTGAAACAAGGTGTGTGTCCCTGGTGATTTTTAGCCAATCAATCAATCAAGAAGAAGCAAAGAAATCAACAGTATATGAATTAGTGGTCGACCGATACGGGCTTTTTTGTATTTGGTTATTTCAGCGGATATCCAAAATAGAAAATAAAAATATTTCGAGAAAAAGTTGCAAATTTACCAGATTAAAGTGGCAAATCTACAAGAAAAAAAGTCTCAGATTTAAGAGATTTAAAGTGGCAAATCTGTGAAAAAAGTCACAGATTTATGAGAAAAAAATGGGGAAAAAAGTTAATTTTTTCCCGCAGATTCACCACTTTATATCTCATAAATCTGCACATTTATCTTGTAGATTTTCCACTTTAATCTTATAAATTTATTTCTCAAAATATTATCCCCCTCTCCTGGGTCCGTATGGTTTTTTTTTTTACACATTTTGGCTGTATGTAATATTCTCTAAGGTTGAAATTTGGAATTTGCAAGTATTTCAATGAGTGCCCTATTAAGGGTTAAGGCCGATACAGATTATTTTGATCAGTCTTAACTGATCCTGTTATGTGCTGCTGATTTTTTTGTTTTTTTTGCCGATTCTTGAAGCCGATATTGCCTTTTCTCCCTCCATTTACATGATAAAAATGACACAATGATAACAAATGTTACACAAGTCTCAATTTAAACAAAAAAAGAAACATTTATTAACAAAACAAACATTCTTCTGCTCGATCTTTTTTCCTTTTTCTATGTTGTTCTCGGCCTGGAGGTGGTGGCCCCGCAGATGATCCACATATTTGATGTGTTTTTCTGTTTTCCGGTATCAGCAGCAGCTCACCAGTTATTATATATTATTATTATTATTATTATTATGGCAGATGTTGCACCAAGCCTTGCCTGCTGTTGGCTCAGTGAAATGGGCTAACGTGTTTTTTGGCTATTTTAAGTTATTTTTGTGCTATTTTAACATATTTCTTGGTCATTTTGTGTGTGTTTTTTTTGTCATTTTGTGTCTCTTTCTGCCATTTTTACATGTTTTCTGGCCATTTTATGTATTTTGTATTTTTTTATCTGTCATTTTAACATATTTCTTGGTAGTTTTGTGTTTTTTTTTAGACATCTTGTGTCTTTTTTTGATCATTTTTGTGTCTTTTTCTGTCTTTTTGTTATTTAGTCTCTTTTTGTATCCTTTTTGTGTCTTTTCTGCCATTTTTACACGTTTTTGGACATTTAATGTATTTTTCTGTCATTTTACTTATTTCTTGGTAGTTTTGTGTGTTTTTTTTAGTCATTTTGTGTCTTTTTTTTGATCATTTTTGTGTCTTTTTCTGTCCTTTTTTTGTTATTTAGTCTCTTTTTTTACCAGTTTGTGTCTTTTTTTCTGCCATTTTTACACATTTATGGACATTTAATGTATTTTTCTGTCATTTTTACATATTTCTTGGTATGTTATTTTAGTAAACACAAAATTACTAAAATATCGGCAGGCCGATGTTTTGGTGTTCCTCTAATATGAATGTTAAGTTTTCTCAGTGTGTTGTTGCTGTGGGAAAACCCTTCCTCACATTCAGCTTAACCCTTTGATGCTCCACATAAAAACACCTTCTAATGCACAACATGGGTAAAAAATAACCCACATTCATTCCCATGTTATTTAATGCTGCTGTGTGTTTGAATACCTTTTTTTTTAACAACAGATCATTATATCCATTTTTCCTTTCATACTTTATGAAGAAAAATAGTTTTTGTATTATTACATCAAGTTTACACACATGGGTCAAAAATGACCTTGTGCATTAGAAGCGTAGTGATTAAAAAAGTGATTCACTGAATTAACAATGTGATTATATGTGTAACTGTGTTTGTCTTATTTTGAAGGTTTAACTGTAAAAGAGTTGTTAGAACCACCAGATTACATTGGAAAATCACATATTTTAACATTTGAGACTTATTAGAGCCACCAAATAATAATTTGCATTGGAAAAAAACTAATTTAACAAAATAGGATAGTTAATATTTGTGTCTTCTTTGTCAGGTTTTAAAGTGGTGACAACATATAAACACCTTCTAATGCACAACATGGGTCAAAAATCACCTTGTGCATTAGAAGAGTAGAGATAAAAAAAGGGGTTTTATTCAAAAAGTAAGAAATGAAAAAAAATGAGGATGTATATGATGATCAAAAACAAGTTATTTGAGGAAAACCTGCAATACTGAATGATAAAATTAATTTATTGCAAAGATATAGAATATAAAAACTTAGTCGGGTCACTTTAGACCATGTTCTGCATCAAAGGGTTAATGATAAAAATTTCAAAAAAGTCCAATATTGTGGAAATAATACAATTTAGCATTTTAATTTAGCATTAGGAATTCTATTAAATTTCCCATAATTCATCACGAATGGCTGAGAGTCGGTGACGTTGTTTGGTAACCCAGGGAGGGATAGAGGGCTAAACATCCACAGCACAGGGACAAGGCTCACATCTAACAGGTAAATATATTAAAATGCTATTTTTATTGTCTAGTAGATAAACTTATTGACGCTTTATGGCTCTACTGGTTGTTAGTCTGGTAGGTGACTGTGACAGGAAGCGTGTTATCCTCACAGGGATGAAGATAACTCGGTAATGTCAGTTAAAGCTAAAGCTAGCAGCTAGCTCCAGAGATAGCTTAGCTGGGAGCTAGCAGCTAGCTTAGCTGGGAGCTAGCAGCTAGCTCCATAGATAGCTTAGCTGCTAGCTCCATAGATAGCTTAGCTGGGAGCTAGCAGCTAAGCTAGCTGGGAGCTAGCTGCTAGCTCCATAGATAGCTTAGCTGCTAGCTCCCAGCTAAGCTATCTATGGAGCTAGCTGCTAGCTCCATAGATAGCTTAGCTGGGAGCTAGCAGAGCTATTCATGTGCAGGGAAATAAGTGATAACGTTAGTTGACTTGGCTAGCGCATTGCTAGCTCCCTAATGTTCATTTAGCTATTTAAGCTAAATACAAAAAAAACGGCTACTGTTGTGTTTACGCTGCATTCAAGTGTCAATAACAATAGACGTATGTGTTAATATAACGTTACAGGTATGGCTTATGGTTATCTATTTGTAGCATTGAAGCTAAGCGACATCTCCAGATGTACTAACGTTGTTGCACAGCCTGCTAACGTTATTAACGTGACATTATGAGGGTTATTGTCACGTTAACTGTGGCAGTGGGAGCGTGTTTATCAGGCCACTAGTGTTTGTAAACCTTCTATCTATAGACATGTTTGTCGAGCTTTAAAAAAAAGTGAAGTGGCATTGTGGTGCATGAGAGTGAGACACATTTCATATGTTTCTCATATATAAAATGTAGCCTGAGAGGGTTAAAATCCATGTCAAATGATCGATAATGTGTGTTAAATTGGCGGAGTTTAGCTGCTGCTGCTGCTGCTGCCACGTGACTTCTGTCATTGAAATGGGAAAGTTCTAGATCTAGTCGGTCTGGGTAACGTTAGGTTCCCCTAAACGGAGCTATTGTGTCTCACCAGAGATCCTTCAGCTCTGCGTGCTGTTAACTTTACTTTGATTGACACATGGAGGTGTTTATGTTAGTGTTGGGTATGAGCCGAGCATCAGCCTACACATGGTAAACATGTTGGAGTGTGTCTGCCTCGCTGGTTGTTGTTGTTCCTTACTGTGGAACAGGCCTGACAGATGCAGAGCTGTCTAGCACATACTAGGTGTTCTCCTAGACCTCAACATGTATCTCATGTCCAAGCTAAGCCTTTGTGTCATGGCTGTCTTTATTTTGAATTGACTGTAACTCATCTGATCCACTGCTATGCTTAGATCGGCTGGAAGCGTGTCTATGTTCCCCTGGTCCCGTGTTCCCCTGGTCCCATGTTCCCCTGGTCCCGTGTTCCCCTGGTCCCGTGTTCCCCTGGTCCCGTGTTCCCCTGGTCCCGTGTTCCCCGGGTCCTGTGTTCCCCTGGTCCTGTGTTCCCCGGGTCCTGTGTTCCCCGGGTCCTATGTTCCCCTGGTCCCGTGTTCCCCTGGTCCCGTGTTCCCCTGGTCCCGTGTTCCCCTGGTCCCGTGTTCCCCTGGTCCCGTGTTCCCCTGGTCCCGTGTTCCCCTGGTCCCGTGTTCCCCTGGTCCCGTGTTCCCCGGGTCCCGTGTTCCCCTGGTCCCGTGTTCCCCGGGTCCTGTGTTCCCCGGGTCCTGTGTTCCCCTGGTCCTGTGTTCCCCGGGTCCTATGTTCCCCTGGTCCTGTGTTCCCCGGGTCCTGTGTTCCCCGGGTCCTGTGTTCCCCGGGTCCTGTGTTCCCCGGGTCCTGTGTTCCCCTGGTTCTGTGTTCCCCTGGTCCCGTGTTCCCCAGGTCCCGTGTTCCCCTGGTCCCGTGTTCCCCAGGTCCCGTGTTCCCCAGGTCCCGTGTTCCCCTGGTCCCGTGTTCCCCTGGTCCCATGTTCCCCTGGTGCTATGTTCCCCTGGTCCCATGTTCCCCTGGTGCTATGTTCCCCTGGTCCCGTGTTCCCCTGGTCCCGTGTTCCCCTGGTCCCGTGTTCCCCTGGTCCCATGTTCCCCTGGTGCTATGTTCCCCTGGTCCCATGTTCCCCTGGTGCTATGTTCCCCTGGTGCTATGTTCCCCTGGTCCCGTGTTCCCCTGGTCCCATGTTCCCCTGGTGCTATGTTCCCCTGGTCCCGTGTTCCCCTGGTCCTGTGCTCCCCTGGTCCTAACATAGGACCCTTTTTTTAGAAAAAAGGGTCCTATGTTCCCCGTTTTTCCCAAAAAAGGGTCCTATGTTCCCCGTTTTTCCTATGTTCCCCAGTATGTATTGCTACAGGGGAACATAGGACCCTTTTTGGGAAAAGGGTCCTATGTTCCCCGCAATCTATCAATCTTTACGGTAGACTCTCAGCATGTCCAGCAGGCCTACCGTCACATGGGTTAGGGTTAGTTTGCCCTCCCTGACCTAATCTTTCCTCCCCTAGGCCTATGTACCATGGAATTTGGCAGTGATGGTGGAAAAAGTAACAGACCAGGGAACATAGGACCCTTTTTGGGAAAAGCGGGGGAAAAAGGGTCCTATGTTCCCCAGTCTCATACAAAGAGGGGACACGCTCCCCTTAGATCTGCTGCTAGGTTAGATCTGCTATGTAAGGGACTGTGTAAACCTCTCTGATCATTCGGGTCTGAAGTGCTTCCTGTTCATGAAGACGTTCAGTTTCTTTCTATCACATATCTGCAACTCCACCTCTGTTATTTCCAATGAAGACATTCCTGTCGGGCAATGCCCTTTTATAAAAGTCAACTTGAGACTGTTTATTGATATCCTGCACTTCAGTCTAATTGCATTGTGATTTTTTATTATCCTGTTTGTGTTTCATCACATTTTACTTTATGTCTATATTACTATGCATGAATTGTTGCTTACTCTTTGTAAACACAACATCCAGACCTGGCTCCTCCTCTTTGGTAAGGGTGTCCACATCCACCTGCCACTGTTGCTGGTGGGTCCCAAAATCTACCTCCCACTCATTAGATTACCATTGTCTAAAGCAAATCTAGCTGCCACTTGAATATTTTACTTACATTTAGCTGGTGGCTAATGACGGTGCTAAGTTCCCAAACCTGTCAATTGTAAAGCAAAAGTGAAACCAAGAATTGTTCTCGTTTTGGAATGAGCTCTGTCCACCTGTTGTTGTTTTTTTGTATAGCTGTTTGCCAAAAGGGTGAGGCCCAGAAACATCCTACACACAGCTCAATGAGAACAGAAAGAGAAAATACAATCAGAGGCCAGCATCTAAAACATAAAACACTGTCTCTTATATCTTGTAGAAAAGCCTTTTCATGTCTTATGTAAAGCTCTATGGCAGGCGTCTCAAACTCAAATTACCTGGGGGCCGCTGGAGGCAGTATCACAATGACCAAAAAAAGACACAAAATGACAGAAAAAAAGTAAATTACTTAAAAAAGACACAAAATAACAAAAAAAAAAGACACAAAATGACCAAAAAAGACACAAATTATTTTAAAAAAGACACAAAATGACCAAAAAAGAAACAAAATGACAAAAAAGACACCAAATGACTGAAAAAACACAAAATGACCAAAAAAGACACACAATTATTTTTAAAAAAAGACACAAAATGACCCAAGAAAGACACAAAATGACTGAAAAAACACTAAATTACCTTAAAAAGACACAAAATGACAAAAGACACAGAATGACCAAAAAAGATACAAAATGACCAAAGAAACACACAAAATTACCAAAAAAAGTAAATAAAGGGACCTTCCACACACAACACGGTAAAGTGCCATTCATATAAAACTCACATTAAACTTTCATATCAAGGTGGGGGCCACAAAATATCGTCACGAGGGCCACAAGTTTGAGCCCCCTGCTCTAAAGAACTGCCTAGTTTCTATATAATAATACTGTTTTAAATGTCTATTCCAGGCTGTAACGTTTCCAGTGTGAGTGTGCAGTCCTCCTGGCAGAGGAAGGAGAGGCCCCCAGGGACCATGAGTGAGAATGGCCCTCACACAGAGGCGTCCATGTTCTTCGAGGTGGAGGTGGACCCCCTGGCGCGGGACGACGACGACGAAGAAGAAGAAGACAAGATCCACTTCGACAAAGACGACGAGGACCTGATCGCCGAGCCGTCGTCGTCCTCCGGCCGGGTGTACGACCGCACCACGGTGCTCATCGAGCGGGACCCCATCCGGCTGGACGAGGAGGGCGAGGAGGAGGGCCACTGTGGAGGGGACGAAGACGGCGTCACCTTCCTCACGGTGGAGGGCGATGGAGACGAGGAGGACGGCTCTCTGGCCTTCATGAGCGACCCTGACGGCATGTCTCAGGGCTACGTGCACCACACCATTTCTCCAGACCAGATCCAGTTCACCATCAACCCTGGATCCACCCCGATGCCACGCAACATCGAAGGGGCCACGCTCACCCTGCACTCTGAGTGCCCCGAGACCAAGCAGAGAGAGGTAAGATGAAATAAATGCACTTCCTGCAAATGTAAAGGATTTATAGCTGCTGCAAACTAAATGTGAATGTGCTTGTTGTGGGTTACGAAAGGCTTCTCTTTTGTCAGATAGCCAAAAAGATACTCTGAACACTGCACAAAGGTGTTTAGTCTAAAAACCAGATAAAAACACTAAATCTGAGGGTAGGGCTGGGCGATATGGCCCTAAAAGAATATCACGATATTTCAGGCTATTTTTGCAATAACGATATTCTTGATGATATTAGGGAAATACTTAAAAAGACATAGAAAATATTTTTTTTTTTTGACTGTATAAATAAATAAAAATCTAAAATGTAGTTTTAAGTGCAAATCTCAACAGTTGCCAAATACAAAAAAAAATTACTCTTGACTCTTGAGTATGAGCAAATAATAAAAATAACCATTTAGGGGTTCTGGGGGCATATTTTAATGACACTTTGTAAAGGAGAATAAAGGTTCTTTTATGTTTTATTTAAGGCATCTTATTTTGACATTCTTCTTGTAAATTCTGTGGTGGATTCTGCAAACACATCCATGTGCTCTTATTTTGAAAGCTGCATGTGTTAAGCGACAGGGAGTAAGTAGCTTTTTGGGATTAAAACAACTTTAACCACTACATCAAGAAGTAAGAATGTTGCCAATATCATGATATGCATTTTTTTTTTTTAACCATAAAAAAAAATACCGATATTATCGTGAACGATACGATATGGCACACCCCTATCTGAGGGAAATGATCTCGCTGCATGGACAGATAATTTACCTTGACAAGATTTCTTAAATTAAGATTTTACAGGTGCATTTAAGCTTTTCTGGCACCTTTTTTTTTTTTTTAGCAAAAGCTGTGGTAAATTATTTCATTCCTGTAAAACTGTTCTGACACAAAGATTCTTCATATGAAGTATTCAGTCGGATAGTGATTTATTATGGAAGTAATGTCATTACAATTCCAAGCACTTTTCAATTCTTGGCAAAACATGGCATCAAGTGTTTTTTAAGGATTTCCAGCACCTGTACGAAACCTGTATTTAAAGGAAGAGGAAATTACATGCACTGCAAAAAATGTGTGTCTAAAAACCAGGTGAAAACACTAAATCTGAGGGAAATGAATCTTGCTGCATGGACAGATAATTTACCTTGACAAGATTTCTTAAAATGATTAAATCTAGAAATAAGCATTAACAATCTTAATTCATTAAGTCTTGGACCGAGCAGAGTGCACTGACAATTATTTGTTTTTTACCAGGATAAGAAAAACTTTTTGTCTTTTTTTGTCTTTTTTGTGTCTTTTTTTGGTCATTTTTTGTGTTCTTTTGGCCACAAAATGACCAAAAAAGACAAAAAAAATGATTTAGAAGTGTTAGATAATTTATCTTGTTTTAAGAGTTAATTTCTTATGTTAAGCATTCAACATGCTTATTTCTAAATGTGATAATATTAATTTAAGAAATCGTGTCAAGTGAAATTATCTGTCCATGCAGCAAGATCATTTCCCTCAGATTTAGTGTTTTTATCTTGTTTTTAGACACACCTTTTTTGCAGTGTAAACATGTAGTTTTAATGTTTTATATGTTGTTTGGTTATTGCCGGCTGGACAAAACAGTCCTTTAAAACCAATCATTAGTTCTCTATAGTGAAGAGTTCTTAGTTTCCCCGTACGTTTCCCTCGGATTTAGTGTTTTTATCTTGTTTTTAGACCTTTTTTGCAGTGAACGTTTAGTCCAAACACAGGCGCAAACTGATTTAAATAATAATAAGATTCTTCTTGCATCAAGGTTTCGTGCTTCTTTTCACATATTCATTATCACACTAGTTACAACACAGTTGAGGGTAGAATGTGGTCAGCTATTGTTGCTGAAATAAGGCTTGGTTTTGTTTGATTAATGCTGAAGAAATAGCTCGGTTTGGTTTGTGGAGGCTCTACCAATCATTCCAGCACATTTCTCAAGACAGCTGCAGATGGTTTAAAGATTAGCCTAGCATGTCTAGTGGCCTTTACAAACTGCAAGGTGCATTATGAAAAAAAAAGTATAGCAAGCTTTATTATTTCATGCATTTATTTCATTTCCTTTGGAACAATTTACCCTTGCACCTCAGGCAGGCCTCCTCACTGTCCGCTTTTAAAAGTCATCTTAAAACCCATTTTTATTCACTGGCTTTTAACTCAACATGAGCCTCATTCTGTTCATTGTGGTTTTTAAAAGTTAAAATTAATTTTTACCGTTTTTTACCCAGCATGAGACTCGCACTGTTTTAGTTGTTTTTATTTGTTCTCTGTTTTTATTGTTGGTCTGTCCTGTTGTTGGCCATGTACAGCACTTTGTATCAGCTGTGGCTGTTTTAACCCATTTAGGCCTAAAACGCCTGTAAAAAATGCTTGTAAAATGTGAAAATGCCCCTAAAACCTGAAGTTTTTCTGGAAATTCAACAGAAGTGTCAACGCTTCCTACTAAATAATAGATTTTTCAGCCTCGTAGCAGATAGAAATGAAATTCAAAAAGTGACAACAACATGCGCCATTTGTAAATATTTTTCAAGAAAGCGACTGGAGACAAATCTAGTGACTTTTCCTGGTGTCATTGGAGACTTTTTCTGGTATTGTTGGAGACTTTCCCTGATGTTATTGGAGACTTTTTCCGATGTTGGAGACTTTCCCCGATGTTATTGGAGACTTTTTCCGATGTTGGAGACTTTTTCTGGTATTATAGGAGACTTTTTCTGATGGTGTTGTTGGAGACTTTTCTGATATTATTGGAGACTTTTCTGATGTTGTTGGAGACTTTTTCTGATGTTGTTGGAGACTTTTCTGATGTTGTTGGAGACTTTTTCTGATGTTGTTGGAGACTTTTCTGATGTTGTTGGAGACTTTTTCTGGTGTTATACGAGACTTTCCCCGATGTTATTGGAGACTTTTTCCGATGTTGTTGGAGATTTTTCTGATATTATTGGAGACTTTTTCTAGTGTTGTTGGAGACTTTTTCTGATGTTGTTTGAGACTTTTTCTGATGTTATACGAGACTTTTCCCGGTGTTATTGGAGACTTTTTCTGATGTTATACGAGACTTTTCCCGGTGTTATTGGAGACTTTTTCCTGTGTTATTGGAGACTTTTTCTAGTGTTATTGGAGACTTTTTCTGATGTTGTTGGAGACTTTTTCTGGTGTTATACGAGACTTTTCCCGGTGTTATTGGAGACTTTTTCCTGTGTTATTGGAGACTTTTTTCTGGTATTATTGGAGACTCCTTACTGTTCTTAAGGAGCCGTGGGGGTCGGGTGTGGCCTGAGACTTTCACGGTGGCCACTTTTCCCCATAGTGGAAACCAGACTTTTGTTTGTTTGTGTCGACTCAGTTGTGTGCACTGAGAAAACAATATTTTTTTTATTTCAATTGTAGACCACACTGCCATCAAAAGGAGAAGGCCATTGAAGTTGTGGATGAATACACATTTCTATGGACACTAATAGAAATATAGTGGTTTTTTTATTTTATTTTTTATTTTGAGAGTTAGTTGGGAGTTGAGACTTTTTCTTGTCTTCAAGTAAAAAGCAACTGCACAGAGAATGAACATTTCCTGCAACAGCAAAATGTTGCAACACTGTTCTGATAATGACTCTGAGTCACAAGAAAGTGCCAAACAGTTCTTGGAGATGTTTCACATCCTCTTTTGATGTGACAATTATTTGTTGTCATGAGGTCCAGGGCACAGGGTGATGTCTTTGTGAAGGGACATGCCTGTAAGGCTTTTATTACCCAGCAGCATGACACCAGTAAACAAACACACTCTGAAATACGACACTATCTGTGTGTGTGTGGAGGTTGACCAGTATTTGTGGGTGTTGCTGCTGTGTGTTTGTTTCATCTGTATGTAATGGATTGTCTTGATCACTATCATTGTACTTGCATTGTTGGTTGTTTTTTATCTCTATTGTTGTCTTTGTTATTATGTAATGGTTATGATGGTTACCACAGGCACATAATGAAGTTCCAAGAGGACAATAAACTTAGTCATTCATGATACTGATGATACTTCATTATCCATAAACTCAAGTGCACGTACGCCACTAAATTAAGCTCCACCTTGCTTCTTTGTCAAAGATTATTTTGATTTAGGTCAGGGGTCGGCAACCTTCACTAACTAAAGAGCCATTGTTGGCAAAAAAAAATGAGAAAAAAATATCAAAATGGAGCCGCAAACCATATTTTGAGCCTTACTATGAAGATGAAACAGCCTACCAAGTCTAAATAAACCTACCCATAATACTGATAGGTCATAATGTACTGAATATATGTAAAAATATCTTTAAAAATGTGAAATATCTTTCAAGTACCATTTGAGAATGCACTATTTAAATCTGTGAGTGCACACACTAAAAACTGTTCCTGTTGTTTGTTTAAAAGTAGTGCAATAAAAATACAGATGTTTTCCCTAACATGATGAATAATACTGATTAATAATCGTGATAACAGTATTGATCAAAATAATCATGATTATCATTTTTGCCATAATTGTGCAGCCCTACTCTGGGGAATTTTTCTCGTCGCTGGAAGGCTTCCAGAGTTTGCTGCTGCGGCTCGTCCTTCTTTTTCCCTTTTGTTTTGTAGAAAATTTGTCGCAATTGGCCCGCGGGCCGCGAATTTGAGACCCATGCTATAGCCTATAATCTGAAATGAAGAGCGCTCCGCCTGCGTCTTCTTGTTTCTGAGATGTTTCTTGTTGCTCTACCCTGTATCTTCTTACTGGAGGGAGTTTTTCTAATTCCTAGTGGATGTGAGGGCTCCTGAAGTATTTGTGGTTGATGGTTGATGATTTTTGTGAGCTTCCTTTTGCTCCTAGCCCCTAGATTCCCATACCAGTATGTTTAATGAGATTAGAAAACTACTTTTACTTGTTAAAAGTGTGATACCATTGCTGGTGGTATGGTTAAGTGAAATTGCCCCTTTTAGTATGGAAGTACTCATCTAAAACATGCCATTTACAACCGTTGAAAGGTCCTGGAAAAGCTTGGTTGCAGCACAGCGCCACTATTTTAACCCTTTCATGCACAACATGGGTCTAAAGCAGGGGTCTCAAACTCAAATAACCTGGGGGCCGCTGGAGGCAGTATCAAAATGACCAAAAAAAGACACAAAACTAAAAAAAAAGACACAAAATGACCAAAATACACACAAAATTACTAAAAAAAAGGACACAAAATTATTAAAATAGACACAAAATTACAAAAAAGACCCAAAATGACCCAAAAAAGACCCAAAATGACCCCAAAAATACACAAAATTACCAAAAAAGACTCAAAATTATTTAAAAAAGACACAAAAGTATTAAAAATGACAAAAAATGACCCCAAAAAGACACAAAATTACCAAAAAAGACACAGAATTATTTAAAAAAAGACACAAAATGACCCAAAAAAGATACAAAATTAATTAAAAAAAGACACAAAATGACCCAAAAAAGACAGAATTACTAAAAAAGACACAAAATTATTTTAAAAAGACACAAAATTATTAAAAAAAGACACAAAATTATTAAAAAAGACACAAAATTATTTAAAAAGACACAGAATGACCAAAAAAAGTAATTAAAGGAACCTTACACACACAACACGTTAAAGTCCCATTCATATAAAACTCACATTAAACTTTCATATCAAGGTGGGGGCCACAAAATATCGTCACAAGGGACACAATTGGGCCGCGAGTTTGAGACCCATGGTCTAAAGTGTTGTTCTGTATCTTTGCAATAAATTAATTTCATCATTCAGTATTGCAGGTTTTCCTCAAATAGCTTGTCTTTGATCATCATACATCCTAATTTTTTTTTTCATTTCTTACTTTTTGAATAATTTTTTTTTTATCACTACGCTTCTAATTAACAAGGTTAGCATATCACCAATGTAAAACCTGCCAAAGAAGACACAAATATTAACTATCCTATTTTGTTAAATTGGTGTTTTTTCCAATGGAAATTATTATTTGGTGGCTCTAATAAGTCTCAAATGTTAAAATATGTGTTTTTCCGATGTAATCTGGTGGTTCTAACAACTCTTTTACAGTTAAACCTTCAAAATAAGACAAACATAGTTACACATATACTCAAATTGTTAATTTAGTGAATCACTTTTTGTATCACTACGCTTCTAATGCACTAGGTCATTTTTGACCCATGTGTGTAAACTTGATGTAATGATACAAAAACTATTTTTCTTCATAAAGTATGAAAGGAAAAATTGATATAATGATCTGTTGTAATAAAAAAAAAAAGATACTCAAACACACAGCCAGCATGAAATAACATGGGGAATGAATGCAGGTCTTTTTTGACCCATGTTGTCCATCAGAAGGTGTTTATATGTTGGGCATCAAAGTCATCATAATGTGCCAGAGCTTAACGGAGCGAACCAGTAAATCGATGACTAATTTAATAAATGACGTGGTATCTGATCGGTGCCTGGACTCCAGTACTCAACGATACCGATGCAGCATTTTGGGCAGTATCGGTATAATAGCAATACAAGCAGTAAAAGTATAATTTCCGATACTGGTATCTGAATCGGAACAACTCTAAAATCAACATGATCTCACAGAAATCCGTGAAATAGCCACGGATTTCGCTTAACTCAAAATCCGTGGAATAGCCACGGATTCGCTCAAATTTCCGTGAAACTGACACGGATTTCGCTACAATGCAAGTTAATGACAGTCATATCCCGTGGCTATTCCAACATACAAAGTGATTATGTACATTCACTGAGTGAATATTTAGAAAATAAAACATATTTCTCGCTAGAAATGTGATCAAAATCCATTTTTATGCAGAAACTAAGTCAAAATATTGATTTTTCACTAAAAATGAGAGAACTGTCCGCCATGTTTTTTGTTCTGACCGCTGGGACCTTGAAAGTCACGTGACTTGGAACAAACCAATAGCCACGGGATATGACTGTCATTAACTTGCATTGTAGCGAAATCCGTGTCAGTTTCACGGAAATTTGAGCGAATCCGTGGCTATTCCACGGATTTTGAGTTAAGCAATATCCGTGGCTATTTCACGGATTTCTGTGAGACCATGTTGCTAAAATACACTCGCATAACTGTATAGTTTGTGATGGAGTGGACTTTTTCCACTATGCATGTGGGAGACAAAAACACCCAACGCTCTCTGACAATGATTGAAGCGACTGTGGAGAAGAGTCACGACGGTGTGGGAGATGAATCCAGCACTCAGCTACAAGATCTATCAGGCCTCCTACGGTGCTTTACATGGATGTTTGCTTGACAAATGATCTCTCCCACATTGTTGTTAAACTCAGAATGAATAGACTTAGATTACCCATCACTCACATTAGTCTTTGTTGGACTGAAATGAAATTTAATCAGCGTTATATCACTTTCACTGTTTGTAAAACAGCTAAAAAAGCAGGTTTTATCCTTTTCATGGTATGAATAGGTGTGATGGAGAATGCGTTCTGAAGTTAAGCATCAAGACTGTAAGGATGAATACATACTGAGTATAATTCACTGTAAGGAGTTTTTTAATGCAGTTCAAAACCTTATTTGAATACGACATCAGGTCTGTCATAAAAAAAATAATTTCAGATGTTGGAAACTCTGCCGCAATTTACCAAAACTCTTACGAAACCAATATCTAAGTTTTCAGAAACAGACCTTATTACTTTTTTTCCCCCAAAAAATACATTACAATAAAAAAGAAGATGTAAACAGACACAAAATGACCAAAAAAAGACTCAAGATTACCAAAAAAAGACACAAGAAGACCAAAAAAGTCACACAAAAAGACACAAAAGAGGTAAAATCACAAAAAAGACATAAAAAGACAAAAAAAATTACCAAACAAAAAAGACACAAAAGACAAAAAAAAAAACACCCAAAAAAGTTTTTCTTATCTTGGAATTAAACAAATAATCATCAGGTCACTCTGCTCGGGCCAGTTCATCGCTGCTTGCAGCTTTAATTTATCTGGTTTTAAGAATTAATTTCTTATTTTAAGCGTTCAACATGCTTATTTCTAGATTTAATAATCTTAATTTAAGAAATATTGTCAAGTGAAATTATCTGTCCATGCAGCAAGATCATTTCCCTCAGATTTACTGTTTTTATCTGGTTTTTAGACACTCCCTTTTTGCAAATGTTATCATAGGACTTTTTTATCTCTAATAATCAAGGCAGTGAATTACAAGAATAATATTTTGCTGAGAACGGGATGGCCTACCACAAGCTTTCTTTCTTTTTGACTTTATGTTCGACACAGGCTAGTATTTTTGTGAAGAAGAGAATGAAGTGCTTTTATTCCCGTTGCCCCGGGGCTTTAGTGTGAGCAGAGAGCAGGAGACTGCCACACTGCAGAGGAGATTGGTGCTGTGGAACAGAATTGGATGGGATGTGTTGCAGGGGGGGTTAGTCATCATAGCTGTCCTTTTGTGCTCTTCATGTGCTGACAGGAAGCTGAGTCATGCAGTTCAGCTCCTGTCTGAAAGGTCAAACCAAGTCAGACGGCCACTTCATTGAACGGCCACGCTGCTTATTACTGAGATGACTTAGCAAATTACCTTTTCACTGGCTTCAACACTGTTTCATGGATTTTTAAGAGGGATAATATTATGTTTTTCCTCGGTTTCAGGGTGATTTTGTATCAATTAATCAATCAGTCAGACTTTATTTGTATAGCACTTTTCATACAAGAGAGATGCAACACAAAGTGTTTTACATAAAAAAGGAGAAAGTTATAATAATCATAACAAAACATAGAAACTAGCAAACACCCTCCATCCACCCATCTAATTATAAACAAAGCACAAACTGAGGAAGCTCCATCTCAACGTGGAACAGTGAGGAAACACTGGAGGCAGCTTAGAAATTCATTAGATAAAATAAATAAGAAATAAAGAAAGGTAAGATAAAATAAAAGTAAATAATAGCAATGAAAAGTTTTTTTAAAAAGCTAGATAAAAAAGATAAAAAAACAATATATAAATAATTAAGAAGTAGAGCATGATAATATGTGTATGTATATGTATATATATATATATATATATATACTAATACATAGTAGAAAATAAATAAATAAAAGAGAAGATGTTATAAAACTAAGATGCATGAGCAGAAAAGTCTCTCTCTCTCTCTCTCTCTCTCTCTCTCTCTCTCTCTCTCTCTCTCTCTCTATATATATATATATATATATATATATATATATATATATATATATATATGTATGTATTTATATAGCTATTTTTTATTTTTTACTAATAAATAGTAGCAAATAACTGAATAAATAAAACACTAAGATGCATGAGCAGAAAAGTCTCTAATATGGTTCAAGTAAAAGCCAAATTAAAAAGATAAGTCTTAAGTTTGCTCTGAAAAAATCTTTTTAAAAAAAAGCATTTCTGATGCCCTCAGGTCTTCAGGAGGCTGTTCCACAAACGTTATTGTTCTAACATTTGGTTTTATTAAAAGGCCAGAAGACCTGAGGGTCCTCCAGGGTTCATAGGATCAAAGTAAATCAGATCAATAGGCTGGACTAAGACCATTAAGAGATTTATAAACCAGTAAAAAGAATCTTTTCTGAACACAGAATGTCCAGGGTCTGATATCCCCCTCTTCTTTTCTTTCCTTTACCAGGTGAAGCGCTACCAGTGCATGTTTGAAGGCTGCACCAGGACATACAGCACGGCGGGAAACTTGCGAACACACCAGAAGACGCACCGGGGCGAGTACACGTTCGTGTGCAACCAGTCGGGCTGTGGGAAGGCCTTCCTCACCTCCTACAGCCTCAAGATCCATGTACGTGTTCACACCAAGGAGAAACCCTTCGAGTGTGATGTGCAAGGCTGCGAGAAGGCCTTTAATACGTTATACAGGTACGTCTTTACATGTTGTGGTGTTTCTACTGTTGAGACGATTATCACCACTGTAGCTTCTGCTGGCAGTGTCTAGAAAATGTAGTACAGGGATGGGCAACTGGAGGCCCGGGGGCCGCATACGGCCCGCACCCTCACTTGAAGTGGCCCTCAGTACAATTACATGCATTTGAGCATGAAATCTTGCTTAAAAATGCACAAAATTACTTCTTGCAATTAATGTTGGTCTGCTGTTCTTGCACTGAAAAAAAAGAAATCACAGTAAGTGGTTATTTTTTATTTGCTTCAAACCTTTTGTATTCCTATTTATTCTGTTATACATGCATTTGAGCATGAAATATGTTACGTTATTGCACTGTAAACAAATAGACACAAAATAAACAAATAGACACAAAATGACCAAAAAAGACACAAAATGACCCAAAAAAAAAGACACAGAATGACAAAAAAGACTCAAAATTAACAAAAAATACCTCCAAATGAACAAATAGACAAAAATGACCAGAAAAGACACAAAAAGACAAAAACACGCCAAAAAAAAACCCCCAATGTTATCCTATGGAGAGGCAGGAGTGATGACATCATCAAAAAAAGACACAAAATGACCAAAAAAGACACAAAATGAAAACGACTTGCTACTTGAAAACATGAAATCTTAAAAGTGCAGTGTAAAAATGCACAAAATTACTTCTTGCAATTAATGTTGGTCTGCTGTTCTTGCACTGAAAAAATAAATAAATCACAGTAAGTGGTTATTTTTTATTTGCTTCAAACCTTTTGTATTGCTATTTATACTGTTATACATGCATTTGAGCATGAAATATGTTAAGTTACTGCACGCTCCTATATGTGGCCCTGTGGTAGTGTCCATGAAAAACTGTGCAGCATTTAAGTTGCCCATCCCTGCTGTAGTAGAACCAATAACAATGTTTGTTTACAGTAACTTCCAGTTAAAGCCCCTGCCTACATACTATTTATGTTTTTGTAATGTATGCACAATTGATGTATAATTTACAGCTGTGTTTGTTACAGCTAGGGCTGAAAATGACAACAGAAATAAACAAGTCTGCAGCTCATATTGCAATGTCATGGTGATTCAGTCTGTAATTAACCCTTTGATGCACAACATATAAACACCTTCTAATGCACAACATGACCTGCATTCATTTCCCATGTTATTTCATGCTGGCTGTGTGTTTGAATATCACTGTGTGGATATTACTGTGCTTATTTTTGCTCTCCAGACACTTTAAAACAACGAAAAAGCAAGAAAAGTAGACGCAGGTATATACACAAAATGTAAAATAGCTGATTATTCCAATGGGGTTTGGTGGAAAAACCTGTTTTAACAATTATATTTTTGTAAACATACAAAAATAAACATATTTTTGTATGTTTATTTAGTGTTTGTTATCAGATTTTAGTTGTTAAAAATTGTAACACCATCGCTGTTGGTATGGTTCAGTGAAATCTCCCCCTTTTAGTATGTAAGTACTCGTCTAAAACATGCAACTTACAACCGTTATGTCCTGGAAAAGCTTGAAAATGGACCTTAAAAGTCCTTAAAGTGTTTAAATGTGACCACTGAAAAAGTGTATGAATCCGTGAGAGAGGTGTTTACTTTGTTCAGTTGTTTTCAGTGTCTCACAAGATACTGGAAAAGCTTGAAAAACTGGAAAGTGCTTAAAAATTCTTGAATTTGACCACTGCTGAAGTGTACGAACCCTGAGTTTCAGTCTAGTTTGACAGCTGCCAGGCTTGTTCTCTGTTTGTAGCATTTTCACTGTTCAGATGTTGATGTGTTTTGCTGTGATCTCACGCTGTCCACATCCGAGACCTGTGGTCTGTATTTGTGCGGTTGCTATGGCAACATGTCAGGGATTTGGTGGATCTGTGCCACTGCCATTAACTCTCTTGTCAGGCCAGCCAACCAATGACACACAGGGGTGGATTCTCTTCTCAATAACATTACTTTCTTCTCCTCTCGTCTTCCATTGCCATGCAGACTCTCTCATGTGACCACCCGTGAGAGATTGTTTATTTTGTCCAGTTGTTTTCAGTGTCTCACTAGATTCTGTTGTCATGAATGTGCAACAAACTGTTTTTTTTTTATTTTTTTTTATTAATTCTTCTTTTCAAACCGAAAAGAAAAAAAAACTACAACAGCGTAGGCTAGATGCATATCCGTATACATACACATACTTACATAGACACCAATAAACAGATGTACATACACATATAAACATATAATTTGATTAATTGAATTTTAATCAATTATAACTCCTAGAAATGTAATAGTAGTTACTTGTTCAATTTCTGTGTTATTTATCCTCAGTTTCTTATTTGTGTTGATTTGCCGATTACCAAAAATAATAATTTTTGTCTTACTTAGATTCAATGTCAATTTGTTCTCGTCAAACCACGTCTTTAACATTGAAAGTTCTCTTTCCACCGTATCCGGGAGTTGCTGCAAGTTTTCCCCACAACAAAATTAATTTGTATCATCTGCAAATATAATGAGCTTCAAATTATCACATACTTCACCTATATTATTTATGTACAAAACAAACAGAAAAGGGCCCAACACAGACCCCTGGGGAACCCCACAAGTAATATTCTGTATTTTAGATCTTGTTCCTCGTAGTTCTACATATTGCTTTTCTGTCCTGTAAATAGCTCAATATCCAATCATGCTGTTCCTCTGATTCCATATCTTATCAATTTCTCATCAACAATTTATGCTCTACGGTATCAAATGCTTTCTTCAGATCAATAAACACACCTATTGCATATTCTTTCTTTTCTATTGCTGATGTTATCTTGTATAATGCATGTGTAGTTGTCCTGTTGGTTCTGAATCCATATTGCTGTTCCTACGGTATGTTCTGTTTTGTTATAAAATCCTCTAATCTTTTAATGAATATTTGGTAACGCTTTATATTAAGGTCTTTGTAATGACCATTAATTAACAAGTAATAAGGCCCTTGTAAGTCTTACAAGGTGCTTATTAACATTATTGTGTGTTTATAAGCTTATATAAGTGTTAATAATGGCATTACAAACACCCATGACCCACCCATTATGTCTTTGCCATGCCTTTATTAATCTTATTTTGTTTGCTTATTGATATTAAAATATACTTTATTGTCTCATCTATTATAAGTTAACTATAAGTTAACTATGCTTTTTGCAACTACCGGATCTAAAGCGAGAACAATGTCTTATTACTTGTTAATTAATGGTTATAAAGGACCTTATTATAAAGCGTTACCGAATATTTTTTCTAATATTTTCGACAGCTGTCTTGTAGATAGGCACAACTTTAGCTAATTTCATTATTTGAGGAAATTCACCAGTTATTACCTGTCTGTTCTCTCATATGCTTAAAATAACAGCAACAGGAATGAACACATTTACTGCCAGTGTGTTTGTTTGTTTGTTTGTTTGTTTCTCCATGCGTGTTAATCTCATTGTGTTTTAATAATAAAACCCATTTGATTGTCTCTGCAGACTAAAAGCACACCAGAGACTTCACACAGGCAAGACGTTCAACTGTGAATCAGAGGGATGCACAAAGTACTTTACCACGCTCAGCGACTTGAGGAAGCACATTCGCACTCACACGGGGGAGAAACCGTTCCGGTGAGCATTTCCATTATCACATTATCAACTTTAATCAACCTGTATTAGAAGGTTAAGGATATGTGATATTAATACATACTCACAGGCAGCTCTTGTGGTCTGTTGTAGTGATTGTTTGTCTAAATCAGGGATGGGCAACTTAAATGCTGCAGGGGGCCACAATGTTTTCTAGATGTTGCCCATCTAGACAGTCTTCCTGTTGCATCTCTAGCCCATCATAGGGCATCTAACCAATATACCATAGAGCAGGGGTCTCAAACTCGCGGGACAATTGTGGCCCTTGTGACAATATTTTGTGGCCCCCACCTCGATATGAAAGTTTAATGTGAGTTTTATATGAATGGCACTTTACCTTTTTTAGTGTGTTTTGTGTCTTTTTTGGTAATTTTGTGTCTTTTTTTGTTGTAATTTTGTGTTTTTTTTAAATAATTTTGTGTCTTTTTTTGGGGGGTCATTTTGTGTCTTTTTAATAATTTCGTATCTTTTTTCTTGGTAATTCAGTGTCTTTTTCAGTCATTTTGTGTAATTTAAAATAAAACTAGGCAGTGCCAGCCCCCTGTTAGTTTTGTGTTTACAACGATTGTCCTTCTTCATTCTATGAGACTTAATCAAGTAGTAATACAAAGTAATTCCATACAAAGGGAAGAATGATTGAGTCCAATTTAGTGAAAAACGATTTGGCAAGGTAAATAGGTAGGTTTTGAAAAAGATAAAGTAGCTGAGGGAGAAAAATTATCTTAATAGCACTCACTCTGCCCAGAGATATAAGGAGTGTTTTCCAAAAGTGTATATTGTTTGCTAACTTATTTAACAGGGTGGGGAAACTGGCCTTGTAAAGATCATTATACTTCCTGGTAATTACTATCCCCAAATAAATGAAACTGTCTGATGCTATTCTGAGAGGAAACAGTTTGAGCCAATCTTGATCTAGCTCGCTTTTGCCCCAGTTAATCTTGTACCCCGTTAACTCTATTATTATTATTATTATTATATATATATATATATTAGCTGTGTTTTGGTCAAGCAGAGGCCCAAAACATTCCGTACATTAGTTTCCAATCTTCTATGTATATGATGAGTAATGCTGACTGTTCTAGCATGCCTTTAATGTAGATAAATAGACAAAACACTGTCCATTTGCATCTGATCTTAATCTTTTCTGATGTTTTTTTGTGTCTTTGCCATCAGGTGTGACCACGATGGCTGTGGCAAAGCCTTTGCTGCAAGTCATCACCTAAAAACACACGTACGGACACACACAGGTACATATGGCTGCTTTATGTAACCCTGATTTTTATTTATTTTATTTTAAGGCTTGAACAAGGACGTGTTTGTTTTCCAGCTCTGCCTGATTTGCATTTACATCGTTACCAGTTCCTCCCACACACAGTTATTTGAATAGCCCAATTATTACTCCTGCAGTCAAAAACATTTTTATGTGGTTTTGTTTTATGTCTCTCTTTGAAAAGTCTGAGTAGAAATGTAGTTAAAAGAGCAGTAATTAAAAGGCTATATCCATGCATACTTGTATTGATTGGTCACATAACTCCCCTGATTATTGACGGCTGTCTTCTTGTGCCTGATGGCTTTAAAGACAAGTTTAATGTACACTACCGGTCAAAAGTTTTAGAACACCCCAATTTTTCCAGTTTTTTATTGAAATTCAAGCAGTTCAAGTCAAATGAACAGCTTGAAAGGGTACAAAGGTAAGTGGTGAACTGCCAGAGGTAAATAAAAAAAGGTAAGGTTAACCAAAACTGGAAAATAATGTACATTTCAGAATTATACAAGTAGGCCTATTTCAGGGAACAAGAAATGGGTTAACAACTTAACTCTATGGAGTCTTGGGCTATTTTGTCCATTTTTGAATTCTTTCCATGTCCTTGTAAGTCATTTTGTGTCTTTTTTTGGTCATTTTGTGTCTTTTGGTGTCTTTTTTTGGTCATTTTGTGTCTTTTTTTAGTCCTTTAGTCCAACATAAAATGTGATTTTGAATCTTTTTTTTACTTTCAAAACACTATCATGCTCAATAAAGAATTTTAAATGTTGCAAATGTGCATTCATTTCAGAGTACACTGAGACATTAAACTGCATCATTTTCAATTAAATTCTGGAAAAGTTGGTGTGTTCTAAAACTTTTGACCGGTAGTGTATATTTTTTTAAAGCTGCTCCAGTACTTATTTCCCCACTTGCTGACTTGCTTAATGTATTGTTTTCTTAGTTCAGTGTATCCCATAAAATCTCCTGTTGGATGAAAACAAATGTGAAACATTAGATTCTGTGCTTTGCTATTAAAAGCTAATAATGAAGTGGTAACTACTACGTCGGGTGAAACCAAACGATGTAGCACTGATTCTCTCCTCTCTGTCTACTCGTCCCGTAGGGGAGAAACCATTCAACTGCCCCAGCGACGGCTGTGAGAAGACTTTTAGCAGCCAGTACAGTCTGAAGAGTCACATCCGGGGCCACGACAAGGGCCAGCCCTTCACCGTCACCCTCACCCACCCCATCTCTGAAGTGAGTCACAGCACACAAATGCTCCAACAACATTAGCTTTTCAACGGCTTATGACAGGGGTCTCAAACTCGCGGCCCGCGGGCCAATTGTGGCCCTCGTGACGATATTTTGTGGCCCCCACCTTGATATGAAAGTTTAATGTGAGTTTTATATGAATGGCACTTTACCGGGTTGTGTGTGGAAGGTCCCTTTAATTACTTTTTTTGGTAATTTTGTGTCTTTTTTTACTATTTCGTGTCTTTTTTAAATAATTATGTGTCTTTTTTTGGTAATTTTGTGTCTTTTTTTACTATTTTGTGTCTTTTTTAAATAATTATGTGTCTTTTTTTGGTAATTTTGTGTCTTTTTTTACTATTTTGTGTCTTTTTTAAATAACTATGTGTCTTTTTTTGGTAATTTTGTGTCTTTTTAAAATAATTTTATGTCTTTTTTGCTAATTGTGTCTTTTTTGGTCATTATGTTTCTTTTTAAGTAATTTCATTTTTTTTCTGTAATTTTGTGTCTTTTTTGTAATTTTGTGTCTCTTTTTTGGTCATTTTGTGTCTCTTTTTTGGTCATTTTGTTTATTTTTTCTGTCATTTTGTGTCTTTTTTCTGTCATTTTGTGTCTTTTTGTAATTTTTATGTCTTTTTTTGGTCATTTTGTGTCTTTTAAGTAATTTAGTGTTTTTTCAGTCATTTAGTGTCTTTTTTTTATAGTAATTTTGTGTCTTTTTTGGGTCATTTTGGTACTGCCTCCTGTGGCCCCCAGGTAATTTGAGTTTGAGACCCCTGGCTTATGCTAATATTTGGAGATCAAGGCGGCCGATGGCTGATCTACAGTCATGGAAAAAATGATTAGACCACTCTTGTTTTTGCCAATTAATTGTTCATTTTAATTTCTGGTTCAACTAAAGGTACATTTATTTGGACAAATATAATGATAACAACAAAAATACCTCAAAAGAATCAATTGAGGAGCTGAAATCTAGACATTTTCTTCATAATGATTTTGGTTATTATCAAGAAAACCATGTTAAATGTCTAGATATCAGCTCTTAAATTAAACTCTTATCAGCTATATTTGTTGTTATCATTATATTAGTCCAAACAAATGTACCTTTAGTTGTACCAGGTGTTAAAACTAACAAGAATTTGATTAAAAGGGTGGTCTAATCATTTTTTTCTCTGACTGTATATAATGGCGCTTTCATGCTGATGTTGTTTTTGCACAGTTTAATTATAATATCAGTTGAATATCTGACCTTAAAGCACATTTATCTAACTCAGTTATTGTCTGCATTGCCTCTACCAAAGTAGATCTGCAGTGCACTTAATTTGACATAAAACAGCAAACAGGTAATCAAAACACTACATTTTGTATTAAAGAAATCTATGTAAAAAGATATATGAATGAAAAATAGTTTGAGTTGATAAAATCTTAACTGATTGTGTTAAAAGGCCATATAA
Source organism: Centropristis striata (assembly GCF_030273125.1). NCBI lineage: Eukaryota > Metazoa > Chordata > Actinopteri > Perciformes > Serranidae > Centropristis > Centropristis striata. The sequence goes on along the minus strand of NC_081524.1, from coordinate 4,065,628 downwards.
TATTGTCTCATACTGATCACAGGCCTCTGAATTGAATCAAATGGAAATCGTATGGTAGCAGACATATATCAGTAATATATATATATATATATATATATATATATATATATATATATATTTATATATATTTTTTTATATATATATATTTTATATATATATATATATATATAATCACACAAATAATCAGTATGTTGCATCTTGATCAAACTTTCGATTTACACCCCAGTTCCTTTCAAGTAAAATTATTTTTTTACATTAACATACAGTCTGTGTTGCATTATTTTCCAGTTTCGCTCCACTATCACGGTGCTTGATCCCAGTAGGAAGTTAATCAATTCATCTCTTAATTCCAGGATGCAAATCACTCCCTGTGCCTCAGTGACTTGAGCCTCATCTCAACAGACTCGGAGCTACGAGAGAACCTCCATAACGTAAGTCTGGCCTGGCTTCAGCACTAACCTTTACTGCAAAAAAGGTGTTTAGTCTAAAAACAAGATAAAAACAGTAAATCTGAGGGAAATGATCTTGCTGCATGGACAGATAATTTACCTTGACAAGATTTCTTAAATTAAGATTATTAAATCTAGAAATAAGCATGTTGAACGCTTAAAATAAGAAATTAACTCTTAAAACAAGATAAATTAAAGCTGCCAGCAGTGATGAACTGGCCCGAGCAGAGTGACCTGATGATTATTTGTTTCCTACCAAGATAAGAAAACCTTTAGATTTAGAAGTGTTAGATCATTTATCTTGTTTTAAGAGTTAATTTCTTATTTTAAGCGTTCAACATGCTTATTTCTAGATTTAATAATCTTAATTTAAGAAATCTTGTCAAGGTAAATTATCTGTCCATGCAGCAAGATCATTTCCCTCAGATTTACTGTTTTTATCTTTGTTTTAGACACACCTTTTTTTTGCAGTGTGACAGTTAACAGGCAGTTAAACTTAAAAAACATGTTGCCATGTCTCTACATTGTTAATCAATATGTGGTGTGTGAGAGTCAATATGTGCGTGTGTGTGCATGTCTGTGTATGTGTGCATACAGATGTGTATGTGGGGATGGGAGGGGTGGGTTCTGTCATTTTTATTGTCTGATTTTATTCTTATTTTTTGTAAAGCACTTTGTGTTGCATTTATATGTATGAAAAGCACTATATAAAAGTTTGATTGATATTGATTGATTAAAACAAGAGTTATTGGGTGTGCAGTCTTAATAATAAATGCATTCAATGACTTTACTTAGTGATAAGTTTTAATTTGTTCACAGGCTCAGAATCTGGACCTCAGCAGTGTGACTCCTGTGAAAATCTTTGAGCTCATGTTCCAGAGTCCTGAAAACAGTGTGAGCCAGGACGAAGCCCGTCCCAACGGTGAGTCCTCCTCAGAGCCTGTCAGCTTGGATTTAACTGACTGTTGTTGTTTACTGATGGTAGTTTATTTATTTGTCCTCCTCAGAGAGTCTTGGTGAAGCGTTGAGCCTGGAGACGGTGGCTGACGGCTCCTCTCTCATCTCCTTCTCCCTCCATCACACCTGCTCAGCTGCCTGTTCCCACACAGCTGCCGTCATGGAGGCTCCTCCTCCTCCTGCCCAGAGCTCCTCCTCTCAGGCCTCCTCCTCCACCGCCCCCGCCTCCATCACAGCTACTGTCACCTCCACACAGCCTCCTCCCCCGTTCCTGCAGGTCCCGGGGCCCCAGCAGATCTCAGACGTGCCTGCCCAAGCTGCTGTCGCTGTCCAAGCAGCCAACCACGTGGCCCCGCAGCACTTCGTGGCTCTGCCGCCATCATTCCTGCAGCCGGACGCCGCCGCCGCCGCCCAGACCGCTCCTCTACCGCCAGCCGTCTCCGCTGCTCCTCCAGGAGCTGCAGCACTGACCGCCACAGCTCCAGGCCCCGCCCCCGTCTCTGTTGTTGCAGCCGCTGCAGCAGAAGTTCAACCCGTGCCTTTGGCCACTAACCCCGCCCCCAACCCCGGCCCCGGCCTGGCTCCGCCCCCCGCCACCATCACCATAGCGCCCACGTCCAACCTGCTGCAGCCCGGCCTGGTCATGTCCGACCAGAACCTGCAGTGGATCCTCAGCAGCGCTGCAAACAGCCAGCAGAACCCAGAACAAACGGTGAGTAATGCATACATACACAGTAGGGCTGCACAGTTAATCAGATTTTAATTACTTTTTTTTAATAATTTTGTCTTTTTTAGTAATTTTGAGTCTTTTTTAGTAATTTTGTGTCTTTTTTGGTCATTTTTTGTCTTTTTTGGAATAATTTTGTGTCTTTTTTTGGTCATTTTGTCTTTTTTTTTTATAATTTTGTCTTTTTTGGTAATTCAGTGTTGGTTTTTTTGTCATTTTGTGTCTTAAGTAAGTTAGTGTTTTTCAGTCATTTTGTGTCTTTTTTGGTCATCTTGTGTCTTTTGGGTCATTTTGTCTTTTTTTCGTAATTTTGTGTCTTTTTGAATTGAATTTTAATCGTGATCATGATTTTAGCGGACATGATTAAATTAACCTGATCGTCTGCGATATTTCCATTTTAAAATCCGTCTCTCCTGTAGATCTAATCAACACTTTCTACACCAGTAGTCCTCCAACCACCAGGGGGCAGGGCCGTTTTTCTCCCCTGATAAAAGCCTGGTTGCTGATTGGATAGAACGCTAAGCAGGATGTGACGTAGTACTCGAGGCAACAACAACACGCGCCATTTTCTAAAAGCCTTGATATATTTAGCGTCTTTACACACCCCCTTAGTGACTATTTTTCAAAAAAGGGACTGGCGACAAATCCAGTGACTTTTTCTGGTGTTATTGGAGACTTTTAGTACTCGTTCTTACTTTTCTTAAGGAGCTGCCGGCCCTCGCAGCTCGTTAAGAAGAGTAAGAACGAGTCAAAGTGGAACAGTCCTCCTGCAGCAGTCTCTCCCAGCTGCATAGCCGGAGGGGATGTTAACCCCTTAGCGTCCAGTCTGCAAATTGCTAACAGTTAGCTCTGTAGCAGTACAGTGTGTATGTGCTAACAGGCTAAACACTAAAAACGGACACTAAAAACTGTTGCTATTGTTTGTTTAAAAGTAGTGCAATAAAAATACAGATGTTTTCCTTAACATGATGAATAATCATGATGAATAATCGTGATTATCATTTTGGCCATAATCGTGCAGCCCTAACACACAGCGACACGGTGACTTGATTTATACTCGTCTTGAATTTGTGTTGTGTTCTTGAGTTTAAAAACAAATTCCTTCATGCATGAAATTAGGGATTTCTTCTACTTTGTCTTCTTAGGAGAGAATTTTCCAACAACATGCCATGTACTTGCAAAAACATAATAATAGTCATCAAGAATATGTAAAGTAAACCAGTGGGGATAGCTTGACAGTAAGCATAGCAAAGGAATATGTGTTATCTTTATTATTATTACTTTTAATATAACACAAAACCCTTCAAACCAACAGCATAACGCTCCGACATGCCTCCTGCTTTCTGCCCTACTGATCCGAGGTGTTTAATGTTTGTTCACAGCCACAAGGAGCTCCAAAAGTGGAAAAGGTTTTCTTCACCACAGCCATACCAGTGGGAGGAAACCCTGGTGAGTCAATGAGCAGTTTTCATGTGTTGGACATTAGCCAAAAGTCTGTAATAACATCATGAATGAGTTGTGACATTCAGTGCAGTAGTTAGCTTTAACAGGCTTCATTAAACAGTCGATTGGTGTCTGGAGAGCTACCATAACAAACTGTCAGTGTTTCTGTTTTTTATACAAATGCAGCTCCATAATGTGAGTGTTGGAGCAGTTAAAACAGGGTCTCATTACAAAATGTCATAATAAACTTGACAAGTGAAGGCACAGAAGCAATAACATTCAAAACATTCAACAGATTTATTGGCCTTGTCTCAGTTTGTATATTATCCATATTTTTTTAGGATTTAACCCTCCTGTGGTCCTTTTTGACCCCAAATCATTTTTAACATACCATTAATATGGGTTAACTTTCATAAAATTGCTTGAAATATGAATGAAGCATATGTGCCGCTCTGCATCCTTTATAGATAATATCAATTTCAACTTCCTTCATACATTTTTTTTTTTTTTACGTGTTTTATGCATTTTTATAGCATCCATGGTCCTCGGGAGTCAAAAAGGACCCCATGACATCAGACTGGTTTTAGGACATGTAGAACAATTATTGCCAACTTTTTTTTCACCTTTTAAGGCAACTCAAGACCAACACATTGATATATAATTTTCATATTTTTTTTCATTATTATTGGTCAATTTTAGTCAAATATACAAAATTAGGCCTCATTTCAAGAGAAAAAAAAGTAATAAAACCTGAATATTTTAGTTATAGTTATAGTGAAATAATAAATTCTTGATGGGAATGCACAGAGTAGGTTAAGTCAACTTTTAGTGAAACTTTTTGAAACGTTTTGAAAACATTGTACACTTTTAGATGACAGCAAAAAAAAGTAATGTCATGGGGTCCTTTTTGACCCCTGAGGACCACGGGTGTGATTCTTTTTTTATTTTTGCTGTCATCCAAAAATGAACAATGCCTTCAAAACTCAGTTTCACTAAAAGTTGACATAACTTTCTCTTCCTTATACCTATTTTTACTGTAAAATAGTCAACTTTTAAGACAAACAGAAGCCCTTTTTCAGCTTTGTGAGGGGCATTTTGTGGCGTCTTCTCTTCTTTTTGTTGTTTTCAACACAAACCACTGAGTCACACACTAGAGCAGCTGGAGCCAAAAGCTGCTTCTCCTCCATTTGTAAGTTTTTACTAAGAGCATGATGGGAAAAACTGCTAAAAGAATCTAGTTGTAGTCTTGTAAATAGTTTCCCTGTTAGATTGACAGTCAGTCTAAAATCTCAGTGTGAGACTAAAAACTCTCAACACTTGTCTTTAGATGTGAGCAGGTGTTATACGATAGTTTTCCAGGAGACTTTTCCAAATATTTTCAAAGTTTTTTTTTTAATTTTTAAAAACCTCCTGAAGACCTTCAGAGAGCATCTTCTCTCCTAGCACCACACCATAATCCTCCTCCTTAAAGAATTCTCACTAGCACTTATTGATGCACTAATAGCTCTTATTGTATTATACCTTGATTGTTTGCTTTTTTCTTCCTGTAAGTTGCTTTGGATAAAAGCGTCTGCTAAATGTAAATGTAAAGTCTTCTGATGGTTAGCTAACTAAGCAGCTACACTACTGGTCAAAAGTTTTAGAACACACCAACTTTTCCAGAATTGAATTGAAAATTATGCAGTTTAATGTCTCAGTGTACTCTGAAATTAATGCACATTTGCAACATTTAAAATTCTTTATTGAGCATGATAGTGTTTTGAAAGTTAAAAAAAAGATTCAAAATCACATTTTATGTTGGACTAAAGGACTAAAAAAAGACACAAAATGACCAAAAAAAGACACAAAATGACAAAAAAAAAGACACAAAATGACTAAAAAAAAGAAACAAAATGACCAAAAAAAGACACAACATGACCAAAAAAAGACACAAAATGACTAAAAAAAGACACAAAATGACCAAAAAAAGACACAAAATGACAAAAAAAGACACCAAAAGACTAAAAAAGACACAAAATGACCAAAAAAAGACACAAAATGACTTACAAAGACACGAAAATAATTCAAAAATGGACAAAATAGCCCAAGACTCCATAGAGTTAAGTTGTTAACCCATTTCTTGTTCCCTGAAAAAGGCCTACTTGTATAATTCTGAAATGTACATTATTTTCCAGTTTTGGTTAAGCTTACCTTTTTTTATTTACCTCTGGCAGTTCACCACTTACCTTTGTACCCTTTCAAGCTGTTCATTTGACTTGAACTGCTTGAATTTCAATAAAAAACTGGAAAAATTGGGGTGTTCTAAAACGTTTGACCGGTAGTGTAGTTATTTCTCACAGCCTGTAACTTTATCTTAAGTCTTTCATTTTATAATTTTCCTCTTTATGTGCTTTGCAGGGCATTTGGAAAGCAAAATGTGTTTTTTGTTTTTTTTACTACTTGTCCTTGTTGTTATTGAACTTTAAATTGCGTTGCTCGTTGCTGTTTTCAGGCAACTCGGTGCAACAGATCGGCCTCAGCCTGCCCGTCATCATCATCAAACAGGAGGAGTCCTGCCAGTGCCACTGCTCCTGCAGGGACGCTCCTAAAGACACCAACAGCTCAAAGAGCACCTCCTCCTCCAGCGTCTCCACCCCGGCACAACCACCAGACCCTCCTCCTCCTCCTCCTCCTCTTCCTCCTCCTCCCCCGCCTCCATCACAACCCCTCGATCCTCCACTTCACCCCGCCTCCTCGTCTTCTCAGTGCTGCCTCCCCGAGTCTTCCTCTAAGGTGGGTGAGGTGAGGCTGGAGGCCCCCCCCTCCTCTTCCTCCTCCTCCTCCTCTTCCTCCTCTTCAGCTCAGACTTTCTCCTCCCCCGCCAACCCCCCCTCGTCTGACGGGTTAGCCAACATGGACGTCTCTGACTTCCTGTCGCTGCAGAGCCCCGAGACGGCCGCCAACATCGAGGCTCTGCTGCTGGTTGCCGACGACTTCAACATGGCAACGGACGGCAACCCTTAGAGAGTTGCCGTCTTTTGAGTCTGTTGCTCCCACTCACCCACCCACCCACCCACACCTCCAGTCATTCTGCACAGCGACGCCTCTTCCGTCTCCTTATATAGCATGATGTGTATCAACCCCTGGACCTGCAGCGCATTCTGTTCTCTACGCCATCCTGCAACATTTATACATTTATATATATATATATGTATATATATAAAATATATATATACATATATACGGGTCAGTGACAAATAAGGCAAGGTGTCAAATGGTGTAACCACAAAAAATGATAAATATTAAATACTTAATCCACCTACATTGTATTTAATATTTTTATAAATTAGTGGGCTTATACATATAATTACTTAATTTTAAAAAAACATCTTTTTTTTTTTTTTTTTTTAACATTTCTACATTTACACATTTTCTTCAATATTGAGCAGAACATATTCTAAATACATCCATACATTTTTGTCCGCTTATCCGGGGCCGGGTCGCGGGGGCAGCAGGTTAAGCAACCAATTTTTTTTTTTTTTTTAAGTGTTGACAAATTACGTAAAATTTGTTATATACTATAATGTTGCAATGTAAACGTGGATTGTATTTTTTTTTTTCTCATTTTAGTTCACATTTATTTTCCTGTAAATAATCTGATTTTTATGGGAAGAAAATTACTGGTTACACCAACTGACACTGGGTTAGATCACGTCATTGACCCATATATATGTACATATATACATACATGTACATATATACATACATATATATGTGTATATGTATGTATGTATGTATGTATGTATGTATATATATATATATATATATATATATATATATATGTATATACGTACACACGAACTATGAATACTTTCTGTTGAGTCTCATTGCAGTAGTTGAGTTTTTAACAACAGGCTTAGTTTGCTTTTTGAGATTTAGCAACAGTAAATGCTAATGAATGCAGGTAAAAGGGCGGTAGATCCTTTTTGTTATGAACATAATCAAACTGTAAATAATACCGATATTGCGATATTATCCACTCTGATTGAATGAAACAAACGAGTGTTGTCCAAGCACTGATAACTTAAAGAGTTCCACTTTCCTGGCTCCGAGGGCGGGAAAACAAGCCGTGTCTGTATATCCTTGTACTGTACTACAGGTCCTAACAAACGCTTAACGCTGGTATGCAACTGACCAGAATGCACTGTTTTATTAGAGCTATTTAGTTTCAACAAGCACCGCTCCCAGTAGGAAGTTAAATGGGTTGGCCACGTCAATATGAAGTATTTTTGTTTTCTAGGAAGACTAGTGATAATGTGATTATTCTCTCGTTTTCTTTTTTCTTTTTTTTTTACTTCTTTTGACAGTTATTTACTAATTGACAAAAAAAGAACCTGTGATCCAATCTGCCTGTCTTTTTAAGTGAAATCAACACATCAATAAGTTGCCTATAACTTAAAAACTAATTTAAAAAAATGTACATGTTAATTTATTTAAATGCTTGATTCTTTTCATTATACTGATAATAATACTATTATCAAGATAGCAGAAAAATCTATTAATTTATTCCAATCGATTGTTGTGTTTTTTTTTTAAGTTGTGCTGTTATGTTACTGATTTTTTTTATTTTTAACAATGTAATGGGTATTTGCTAAAAGCAAGCATGAGAAAAGAGGCACCTAGAGCAGACTGCACAGTGAAACTTCTGCCTGTTTTGCAAAAATAGTCCACAGTGAAACAGTAAAAGGAACTTTACTGTCGACATCCCACGTTTTAAAGGGTTGTGACCCTCTCAGGGATGCATCAAGTCATAACTGATCCCTTAATTTGTTACTCAGACATACATATGTTTATTTCTCCCCCACACTTGCAGTAGCCCTGCGTTTTTGCTGCACTCTTCCCTGTTTATTGCACACTAACTAACTAACTAACTTGTAAAGTGAGTAATCCGACGGCTCTTTAGTTAGCTAGCTAGCTAGCTAGCTCGCTAGCTGAGGTGCAGCACCACTACAGACTTTTTTTGTACACAACTGCTGTATAATAGTAGCAAAAGACGGTGTCCTGGCGACAGTGTAAATACATTTTAGTGTAAACATATTTGAGAAACTTGTAGATTATTCTAGAATTTGTATTTTTGTATAGACTTTTGAATTACTAACTCTCAGAATTTGGAGCTAATGTAATGTATAAACCCTCGATCCTTGCATTCTCCCCCCTCCCACTGTAACGTTTATGCAGAAGAAGAGTTTTTGCTGTGTTTTTTAGTTGGATAGTTGAAGCGGCTGGGCTTTTGTGCAGTTCCCATATAGTAACTAAAGTATATGTAACACATAGCCTCGTGCTCAGAGTATAATTTAACAGTATTGTTTCACACGGGACACAATGCAATGATCCAGACAGAGTGAAGGCGTTGCGGCCTGTAAACTAGAGTGTAGAGCTACTTGGCCTTACAACATTAACGGTTGCCTTGCCAGATTTGCCATTTAACATGCCAACACACTCATTTTCACGGAGTCTCAGGCGATTACTTCCAGCAGCAGATCAAAAAAAAAGGCAGACAGAAAAACTTAAGATTTCCAGAGAATTTGTATCCGGCTGTTTGGGAAGTCATTAACCCTCCTGTGGTCCTTTTTTTTTTTTTTTTTTTTTTTTTACCCCAAATCATTTTTAACATACCATTTATATAGATTAACTTTCACAGAATTGCTTGAAATTCTTTGAAATATGAATGGAGCATATGTGCCCCTTTGTATCCTTTATAGATAATATCAATTTCAATTTTCTTCATTCATTTTTACCTGTTTTGTTTTTTTTATAGCACCCATGGTCCTCAGACTGGTTTAAGGACATGTAGAAAAAAATTACCAACTTTTTTTCCCCCACCTTTTAAGGCAACTCATGAGCAACACATTGATATATAATTTTCATATTTTTTTCATTATTATTGGTCAATTTAAGTCAAATATACAAAATTAGGCCTCATTTCAAGATTAAAAACTGAATATTTTTCAATAGTTATAGTGGAAAAAAAGTAATAAAACCTGATTTTTTCTTAAATAGTGGGAAAAAAATTCTTGATGGGAATGCACAGAGTAGGTTATGTCAACTTTTAGTGAAACTTGTGTTTTGAAAACATTGTGACATGCAAAAATCAACAATGCTTTCAAAACATAAGTTTTGTAATATTTTAATATAATTATTGAAAAAAATATTCAGGCTTTATTACATTTTTCTCTCTTGAAATGAGGCCTAATTTTGGATATTTGACCAAAATTGACCAATAATGAAAAAAAAATATATGAAATTATATATCAATGTGTTGGTCATGAGTTGCCTTAAAGGGTGAAAAAAAAAAAAGTTGGTAATAATTTTTTCCTGTATAGTCGACGGGAGGACCACAGGAGGGTTAATATGGATTTTCAGCATAAACTGATACAAAAGATACGATTCTACTTGTTTTAAATCCAGGTTGTAGGATCAAACCAAACCTTCATGCATGTCACTTAACAGTTGTTTTGTGTTTTTTTTTCTTTTTCTGCCAAAAGTTAGAAGTGGAGCGTTCCCTTGATGCCAACAGGGCCGTTAGACGTGTTGTGAAGGGCTCCATCACACATTTTGTGCTCTAAAACCATTCCATGTATGCAGTATTTGACAGCCGGAGTGTCTCTACTTGTGTTAAAACAAAAAAAAAATTGGTAACACTTTATATTAAGGAACACATATTTAACAATTAGTTGCTTATTAGCATGCAAATAAGTAACATATTGGCTCTTAATTAGTCATTATTAAGTAGTTATTTACTCATATACAACAACTTCCTTACTTGCTACTAATAACCAATAATTCTGAGGTTGAGGGAAAACTTTAAGAAAATTTTAGTTAGTTTTAGTTTTATAACAGTTTTTTTTTTTTAACTTGTTTTTATTCCAGTTGTTAGTTTTCGTTAACTATAATAACCTTAGTGAGGGAAAACTCTTAGTTAATGTCTTACTGGTTTTATAATAAGGCCATGCAGAATAAAGCATTAATAACTACTTAATGATTAATTAAGAGTCAGTATGTTACTTATTTACATGCTAACAAGCAGCTAATTAATGTTGAACATGTGTTCCCTGATATAAAGTGTTACCAGATAATTTACTCACCATTTCCCTGTGGTGGCACTGGGTGAAATTACTGCCAGGAGTCGATCTCATATCATGAATCTATATTCTCCTACATGCATACAGTCACTGAACACAACTATGCAATTTTACACGTGGCATTCACAAGTTTAAACACGGACTCCAAGACTTCAAGATTTATTCCTCCCGCCGTTAAATTCTACTGAAACACAAACATGCAGAACTCCAGAGGCTTCGGTTGCCTTTCCAATGCATACCATGTTAAAGCATCTTTTAACTTGAGTATATTTCTTCTTTTTTTTATTTTATTATTTAGGGTGGTGTGAATCTGGACTTTGGTCTGTCCAAGTACTGTTCCCATGAATGTTCACCACGGCGCTTTAACCCTTTGATGCACAACAACATGGGTCTAAAGTGATAAGAGATTTTATGTTCTCTATCTTTGCAACAAATTATTTTCATCATTCAGTATTCCAGGTTTTCCTCAATTAGTTTGTTTTTGATCATCATACATCCTAATTGTATGTTTTCCTTTATTAATTTTTGAATAAAATCCATTTTTCTGTCACTCTAATGCACAACATGGGTCAAAAACAGACAGTATAAATAAAATGACCCATATCCATTTTTAGCTAAGATGCTTGCTAAGCTAACTTCTTGGCTAAGTATTTAGCTATGTAATACAAAAACGTTTTTTCTTCATAAAGTATGAGACGCAAAATGGAAATAATGATATGTTGTTATCAAAAACAAGATATTTAAAGAATACTTGGAATATTCAATCATAGAATAGGTTGATATCAAAAGATAGAGCACAGAAACACTCAGCAGCATTAAATAACATGGGGAATGAATGAGACCCATGTTGTGCATCAAAGGGTTCAAACCAACTGGATTTGTTTGACAGAGTACTTAGTGAATGATTCTGTTTTAAGAATTGTTTTGGTCAAATGTATGCAGCTTTTTCCTTTTTTTTTTACTTTGTGTATCATGTTCCATTTGGCTCACTCCACTCAGCCTTTCACATATTAAAACATTTAACATGTGGGTTAATTGGTTGGAAAAGTCAAAACTTAAACTAGCTGCCGAGGTTTTTGTTTTATTGGCCGAGCAGAGGAATAATGGTTTGAGACGTGTCCCAGGTTTTGAAGTTTACCAGAAATGGAAAAAACATCCGCAAATCACTGAGACAGACGTTCATTTGGAAGCAGATTTGTTTGATGAAATGTTGAAAATCTAGAGCTGCAACAATTTGATGAATAATTGGTTTGAGCAGGTTTTTTTTTAAAGACCAAGTCCAAAAATTTTCTGATTTCAGCTTCTTCGATGTGAATATTTCTGGTTTCTTTGTTAGTTTATGACAATAAACTGAATATCTCTTTGGTTTGTGGACAAAACGAGATTTGAGGACGTCAACCAATCAATTAATCATTTAAATAATTGACAGATTAATCGATAATGAAAATAATCATTAGTTGCAGCCCTATTAAAAGTCATAAACCTGATCCAGAGTTATATTTCTAAAAAAAATAGACCTGCTTCCAAATGAATGTCTCGACACCCAAAGAGAGGAATTGTTAAGGAATTGTATTTTTTGAAAAGAATGTATAATGTGAAAATGTTTGCTTATGCTTGTTTCGTATAAAGTAATATGATAAATACATTTCTGAATTGAGAGCAATATACTAATAAACCTTATCCTTGTCACTGAAATATTGGCTTCTTCTGCTCAATTAATTCTTCCGAGACAGTTTGTCTTAATTGACTTTATTTAATCAGATACAAAAATAAAAAGATATAAAGACTGGTCCACTTCTGGTCACTTGTCCCGTGGTAAGGACACGTCCTGGAGGTTTTTTCTCTGTGGGAAATAAGAGGATGACTGAAAAAACAAGTATTATTAACCCTTTATGTCATAACACTAAAACAGATTTTTTTTCCCTGCACATTTTGCATATAATTTGCACTAGGTTGTATATAGTCAAATGTCTTTCTATTAGTTTATTTTTATCGGCTCATGGTCGGCTGTAACAAAGAATCCGCTGTGGGATTAATAAAGTCTAATCTAATCTAAAACATCAATATTTTTTTTCATAAATCTCTTAAACTTCAGACTTGTTCAATACTACCAAATATTAAATCATTTTCAGAATTTTAACCCTTTATATATTTTGATTTTTCCATAATTTCAATTAAAAATGTGGTGCTTATTATAGTTTTTCCCATATTTAAACTAAATTAGTCTATAAGGTGTAATACTGCACTTCTTTTTATCATACCCAGGAAACTGATAAGATTTAATTATATTTTTGTCTTTTTAAGTATTTGCAGACCACATTTCCACCCAGAGAGGAAACAACCATTTAACTGGATGTTGTACCAGGTAGTTGATGTATTTCCCTAGAATCATTTTTAAATGATTGAAAGACATCCAAACAAACATCAGTTTGCTGTGGCCGGCCATTTTTTCCGAGGTTGAGCAATGAAAAGCATTTTACCTCGGAAGTCAGAATTTTCCGAGTGCAATTGAACGCATCATGAAAGGTTGAAGGAGAGAAGAGAGATCTCACCCTGACAACATCAACTAGATCCCACAGGTCCTTCAGGACGTTTCCACACCGCGTGATGAGATCAGAGGTTTGTTCCAGTCTGTCCTCCACATCCTCCCGGCTCTGTCAAGGAAAAATACATTATTATTACATATTGTTTTTAGACAAATAAATCATCAAACGTTAAAGCTTTAAAACTTTTGGAGCTGACCAGTTTGACCAGTGGAGCCTCCTCTTCACTCGGTGCAATCATTTCGTTTTCTGCACAATCTGCAACTGTTTTACAACCAGGTAAATATTAATAATGAGACAATTACACTGAGAGTTGCATGTATTGTTTACCTGTGTCTGAAGCCATGATGACAAATGTATCGTTTGCTCTGTAAACGCTGCATTCCCCCATTGTGCCTCCTTTATTATTGAGCAGGTGCTCACGGCTGATTGCAATTTATCTAATTAAGGAGTGATGCAGAGCGCATGCGCGCAATGTTTATTTTCTTTTTTTCCAACTTCTCTTTATTGGGGTTTTTTCCTTTCGTTCACATACAAAAATAAAGAAGATACATGTTAATTCATGCTTCAAATCAACAAGAAAGAACCGAATGATGGTAGAGAAATAAAAGCAATAAATAAATAAAAAAACAACAAACAAATAAAAACCTAGGTGGAGTCAAATCAAATACCAAAACAATAATAATAAAGTTTTCAAATAAAAATAAGGAGATTTAAATAGTAATCATACAACTTGGAGGATGTCAAGTGTTCTAAAATGTACAGTTGTTAATTTTTCATGGGATTATATTTGGTATAATAGTCCATAAATGGCTGCCATATTGTGTAAAAGGTATTTATCTTACCTCTCAGGGTGAATTTTATTTTTTCTAACTGCAAATGTTTCATTATATCATTCATTAAAGCTTCAATGCAGGGAAATTCTTCTGATATTATTTAGTTTTCCAATAAGGTTGGTAGAGGTAAGTGGTTATACAATATTAGATGTAATTGCACTTTAATTGTTTGTTTTTTCGACTATATAGATAATGTAGTAGTGCACAATTATTTAATTTTTCTTCCTTTCCTTTCCTAAGATGACGGTGAAGTGTTTTAAGTCTCGTCTTAATACCCATTTTTATTCCCTGACTTTTTAACTTTTTTGTGGTCCTCTGTGTCTTTTATTTATTTTACTACATTTAACTACGTCTTTTATTTATTTTACTATGTTTATCTGTTTGATTTTATTGTTTTATTTATAACATAATTTTAGATTTATGCACTTATTGGATTATTTATTGCTTATTGTTATATGGAAATGTTTGTTTTATAGTTTTTATGATTCTATGTACAGCACTTTGGAGACGTTTTTGTTGTTTAAATGTGCTATACAAATAATGTGGATTGGATTGGATGATAAAAAATATAAATTCAATATTTTTGTTTTGACCGTTAGACATTAAAAATATGCGCAGAAATATTTATCAGAAGAAATCTTTCTTTGAAATCTTTTGGAGACCACTCTACAAAAAAAAGAGCATATATGCACTGTAAAAAATGTTTGTAGAAATTACAGTAAAACACTGTCAAATTATATCAGAAATAGGGCGTGAAATTAAAAATGTAATATCACCGTAGTAGACACTTTTAATTACCGTAAATCAAAGAATAGTATAAAACTTTTACTTTTTTCTGTCATAAACTTTAGAAAACACAGTTTTGCTGTAAAAAATATTAGATTTTTCATTTAAAATGAATGGAGAAATACCATAACGTCACAAGGACATAACTACCCTAAAAATAATAGCAGACCAAAGGACCTAAAATGACCAAAAGAGTCACAAAACGACCAAAAAAAGAGACAAGAAATGACCAAAAGAGACACAAAACCATCAAAAAAGACACAAAATGACCAAAAGAGACACAAAACTATCTAAAAAGACACAAAATGACAAAGAAAAAGACAGAAAACGACCAAAAGAGAAATTAAATTATCAAAAAAAAGCCGCGTTGGAGCTGCTGGCCCTTTAAGAAACACGACGTCATTGTTTGGGGGCGTAACCCGGAAGTTCCCTGTTCCTGCTGCTCATTAACGAGGAGACAACATGCTCTCTGCTCCCCGGCAGAGAACCGACACACCTGCTGCTGTAACCTCCGTTTTATGAAGTCTGTCCGTCACATCTTGGTTGAATTAATCAGACCGAGAGGAGTTCACGGTCCCGCCGCCGCTCTGCGCCTCTCAGCGGACATGTTGAAGGAGCTGGAGACCAAAGTGCTGCAGCTGCTGCCGCCGACCTCCAACGGCCCGTCCGCCCCCCAGGAGGGACCCTCAGGTCAGCTGGGTCCCTATAAACTGTGTCATTAGGACCTGGTTAGAGTTTAGCTGCTGAATGAATGTTTACATCATGTTTCTGGTAGAAGGTAACGTAAACATGACAGCATGTTGCATCAGATTCCTGAATTTCCTGTCATGCTTCACAAGGACCTGCCCACTTTAATTAAAAAGGATCAGCACACACACACACACACACACACACACACACACACACACACACACACACACTGTGGTGTAGTAACATCTCTTTGAACAGTAAAGTTATCATGCTTAATGCTACCTGTACATCAGAAGACTGTGAAAAGATTTGGAAAAGACTTCTGGAAAACTATCAGCTCACATCTAAAGACAAGTGTTTAGTGTTTTTAGTCTCACACTGAGATTTTAGATCAGGGGTCTCAAACTCTAGTTACCTGGGGGCCGCTGGAGGCAGTATTAAAATGACCAAAAAAAGACATAAAATTACAGAATACGAATTTTTCGCCACATAATTTGCGAAAAACTGCCCCAAATTTTGCATTGAAGCGAATGGGACGGCCGAAGAAAAAAAAAAATAGCGAAAAAGAACAATAATTGGAGATTTTTAAACGTCTACTTCTCCGGCATAATTTCACCTAGAGACTCCATTTAAACTTTAAACAGTAGACACAAGTCTTGTGTATCGGTGTATTAATCCACGTTTCGATAGGTCATATAGTTTTTTTATCAATCCCTGTTCAATGACCATGATCATTTTTGGAGAAATTCTGAGATTATAATGGGTGTGTATTGCACGGAATGTTCGTGTCACAGTGTGTGACATCATCGCCAGAGTGTAGAGGGAGAGAATAAATTGTCAAAAAATAAATTTGAAAACTGAGCTCCAGGCCGCAAATTCCACTCTACAGAAATAATTTATACATAGAAACGTAGGAAAATTAGTCTTCTCCCTCACAATCCTCTGGTAAAGCTGTCAGAGTTATAGTTTGGGCGTAGGACACACAGATACGCCACCATCATGCACCAACAGCCTCATTGGCTCCCACATTAAAAATCCAGGAAGATTTCTGTAGAAAAACATATTTAACAGTTTTTCATATCACTCCTTCGAAGCTATTTCTTCATTTTTCTTCACAAAAAACATATGTAGCTGTTCAGGAAGAACTCAGGACGCTCAAAGTGAAGTCGGATCAATGATAGGTATTATGGTTTTGTCAAAAAATGCTTTTTGTTCGAGGCCAGAAATTCCAGTCTGTCCACCTCTGGCTGCTGTCACGGTTCCGGAACATTCAACAGCTGCAGTTATTTCTGTTGATTGCTCTGCTCTGATTGCCTTTGATCCTTTGATGTGATTACAGTTACAGGCACACACACACACACACACACACACACACACACACACACAGGTAACTTTATGTGATATTAGTTACACAAAAATACGCGTGTAAGCGCGCACACTCCTCCAGATACACATGTTTCACACACACACACATTTTGAGGTTAAAGGTCATAGGTTGCTGTATAAATAAATACTTGTAAAGGAATGCTTGTTGTAGGTGTGCTCCTTGTATATAATATAGTATCATAACATTACTAGTATTAATTGTTTGAAATCTCTGAAGAATCTCATCATAGTGTACACACACCGGCAGTAGCCCCCGTGGCCCTTTCACAATTTCCTCAGAGGAAATTTTCTTATTATTATTATATATTTGCAATGTAAATATAGCTGATTTACATTATTTTCCTCAGTGTTTTCCATCATGTGTGTTCGGATGACGCCTCATTGACCCTCCTTGCTTTTGAACTGCAGATGGAGCTGAAGTCCTGAGCTGCACGCTGAAGGCTCTGAAGGAGGGCCACGTGGTCGGCGTGCCCACAGACACCATCTACGGCCTGGCGTGTCTGGCCCAGAACTCTGACGCCGTCAGAAAAACCTACGACATCAAGGGACGAAATGAGCATAAACCGCTGGCAATCTGTGTCGGAGAGATCCAGGATATCTATAAGTGAGTTTATTACAGAGTGGGTGTTGTTGTGTGATGGATGGTGGACAGCCGAGGTAATATTAGCCGGTGTTTCTAACGGAGCTGCAGTCTGAATGTAGATTTATTGTCGATCAGTGATGAGTTTCGGTGTCAGTCCTCAGATGTGTGAAGGTTTCTCATAGATCTGCCATATTGCACAAATATATTAGTCATCACATCACAGATGAGTCAGATGGAGACGAGGCAGAGACACATTTTACATTTCGTGTGACAGACGCACCTGCTGTCACAGAAAAAGCACAGTAATCTTTAATTCATTTGCTCTAGGTAACAACAAAGGCTTAGATCAGGGGTCTCAAACTCAAATTACCTGGGGGCCGCTGGAGGCAGTATCAAAATGACCAAAAAAGACACAAAATGACCAAAAAAAGACACAAAATGACTAAAAAAAGAGACAAAGTGACCAAAAAAGACACTAAATTACTTTTAAAAAGAGACAAAATGACCAAACATTACACAGAATTATCAAAAAAGACACCAAATTATTAAAAAAAAGACACTAAATTATTTTAAAAAGACACAAAATTACCCAAAAAAGACACAAAATAACTAGAAAAAGACACAAAATTACAAAAAAAGACACAAAATAACTAGAAAAAGACACAAAATTACAAAAAAGACAGAATTACCAAAAAAGACACACATTTGTTTAAAAAGAGACACAAAATTATTTTAAAAAGTGTTGAGGAGGAGAACACGTTCCCGTCACTTATTCAGTTTTCTCAGTTTCATGTAAACTGGAACAAGGCCAGAAGTCCTATAAAACGCCAATATTGATTTTTAAGCATAGCTCCATTAAACTTAAAGTTTGTGTCCCTGTGCAGGTACTGTAAGGTGAAGGTGAAGGAGGCGTTGCTAGGCGACCTGCTGCCTGGTCCCGTCACTCTGGTGTTTGAAAGATCTGAACTACTGAACCCAGATCTCAACCCCTTTACATCAGTAAGTCAACTTCCTGTAAGTGCATAGCACAGAAAATAAAACTTTAAACATTTCTTATGAAGGTTATCCGTCTGTTGCTGACGTGTCCGTGTCTCCTCAGCTGGTCGGCGTGCGGATCCCCGACCACGCCTTTATGAGACGTCTCTGCCAGATGTGTGCTGAACCGCTGGCCCTGACCAGCGCCAACATCAGCTCACAGAGCAGCACGGTGGCCGTACATGTAAGTGGGAAACATGCATTTATAATAATAAAAGTATGTTTCTGAGCATCTTAATTCAGGTTGAAAGGGTGTCTCTGTTCATTTAAGTTTATAAAATAGTTTTTAATCCCTTAGCATTCCAGAAATATTGCTTTTTTTGCCCTTTACCGCATGGTTTTACCATAACATGGGCATGTACAGTCATGGAAAAAAATATTGGACCCTTGTTTTCTTCAGTTTCTTGTTCATTTTAATGCCTGGTACAACTAAAGGTACATTTGTTTGGACAAATATAATGATGACAACAAAAATAGCTCATAAGAGTTTAATTTAAGAGCTGATATCTAGACATTTAACATTTTTGTTATTATTGGTAATAACCAAAATCACGAGATCAATTTTAAAAAGTGTGTTTATTTTGGAAATGTTAGCCTCTTATAACGACTTTATTTCAAAATGATGACCTTATATCTCATAATTTCACCTTTTATCTCGTAATTATGACTTTTAATCTCATAATTTACTTTTAATCTAATTTTTCCACATTTTTTTATCTCAAATTGAATATTACAAAATTATTTAAAAAAATAAGTATTTTTTTGGTCATTTTGTGTCTTTTTTTGGTCATTATGTGTCTTTTTTTGGTGATAATTTCAAAGTTGTGGAAAAGTCCCATGATGCATTGCGACACTCCCACATGTATTCTGATGCATTTCATTGGCCAAGAGACCGAAAACAGTTGGAAAAAACTACAAATACTACAAAACGACGTATCCGCTTTCCCGCCTTTAATGGTAGAATAACACGAGCGCCCCAACAGGTTTTAATGGTAGAAATGCGGTAATGCTTTCCCGCCTTAAATGGGTTAAATCTGACGGATATGTGTGTGTTTCCCCTGAAGGAGTTCCAGGAGCTGTGGCCCAAACTATCAGTGGTGGTGGACGGAGGACCGATCAGAGACGACAGCCGCCTCGGCTCCACCGTGGTCGACCTCTCAGTTCTCGGCAAATACCGAATCATCAGACCCGGCTGGTGAGTCCATGCTCTCAATGCTTAGCTTTTCACTTTTCTCTCTCCAAATGAAGTCATGAATACTAATAATATCCACAAAAAATCATATCCAGAAGCACTTTACCCTTTGTACCCTCCTCGGAATTTTTTGTACATTTTTCTCTTCCTTTTTTTTTTTCATTTGTTGATCCTTGTGGCTGTGTTACAGCTTGAGGCATGAATTTTTGCAGGAACTTTTCTTTTTAGTAACATTTTTGAAATCCATTGTCATTAATCCTTACATGTCTATTATAATCCATTGGTGCATTTACTACCCCCTCGCCACCCTCGTGGCCAAAAATGTTTTTTCATAACTCTCTTAAACAACTTCAGACTTGTTCAAAACTACCAAACATTAAATCATTTTCAGAATTTTAACCCTTTATATGCCAGTTTATATATTTGAATTTTTCCAAAATTTCCTCCAAAAATACACAAAAAATGATTTTCGACGTTATTCCGAGCTCCAAGTTCCGACTTTCAAGTTCCGACTTTGAGTGTAAATTAAACACACCATACGGCGTTACGGTAAGAACGTGTTAGACCCACCTTCAAAATAAAAGCAAACACGTGTAGCTTTCAAAATTAGAGCACATGGATGTGTTAGCAGAGTCCACCACAGAATTTACAAGAAGACTTTCAAAATAAGATGCCTTAAATAAAACATAGAAGAACCCTTATTCTCCTTTACAATAATTCTCTAAAATATGCAATAATTAAGATGGATTGTGTTTTGTTTTATTTAAAAATAAATGTAAAAATAAATGGCTTGAATCTGCTGTATTTATTAACCTGAGCCAGGCCTTACCACAATGATAATCATATCACAGTCATGCAGGTGTAGTATATTTTTTATAACATACTGGTATCGGATCGTTACTCGGTATCGGGAGGGAAAAAATGGTATCTGAACATCTGTAATTGACTCTCTGCATCGAATCATAATCTTTATAGAGTACATTTTTATGTATTCCCCCCCCCCAAACCTAAAAACTACATCATTGTCTTGTGCATTTTTAAACACATTTGCCATCTCCCAAATCCATCCTACACACTGAATTCTTTGCAGGTTCAGTAGAAAAGTGAAAAAACCTAGTACACAGCATGTAAACTAAATCCAGTCAGAGTGTGAGTTGATATGGAGGATGTTTACAGGTGGAGAACACTGAAACAAACTGTGGGTGGTGGTGAAACGGCTTCAGAAAATCTTGGATATCAACCAGAAACTCAGAACATTTTGATGTCTCTGTGAAGTGTCATTACTGGTGGAAGCTTCCTGAAGCTGCAGTTTTAAAGATAACGCCACATTTTGTATCACTTTCTGTTGAAATGTCAAAGTAATTTGATATTTTTGTATACTTGCTGTATATCAGTAATCAGTATTCTGCCCTACAGAGTCTAACTGCAGTAACTACGCACAGGGTAAAAATGCTTGACAGTTATTTTTTTTTGTAACATTTTTAACTGGCCAGCCAAATGTGTTATAGGTTGTGTGATAAGTGATATGACACTTATTTCTACATGTATTGATGATGTCATTTTTATGCTAAAAAATCAAGACAATTTATTTGGCTCTTGACCCCAAAACTGTAGTTACTGCGTGTAATTTTATCTACTTTTTTAGTTAATCACTATCTACATGATAATTTCCCTATCAAATAAAATCATAACTTCTATTATTCTTGTCTTCACTATTAAACATAATGAAGAAATACAAGACTACACTGTATCACAGTCAAAGTGAAGTCTGCTTTGGTTTTATGTTTAAATTCATTCAAAGAAGACCATGGTAAGTGCAATTACTGCGTTCTGCTTTGGTTTTGAGTTGGATTTTGTAGTTACTGCAATTATTATATCATCATTTCAGAGAAATAAAGCCAAATTGAAAGTTTGGATCTGGGACACTTTCTTTGGGAGGTCAAAAAATAGGAAACATATTTTTATATTTTTACAGGCTTAGAATGAAGTGAATTGGAGACAAAGCAAATATATGTGATCATTCCTTCAGTTTTTACACAACTGAGGAAAAAAGGGAAATGTATTATGTTTGTGGGATTATTGCATTAAAAGCTGCAGATTTTTATTATGTTTGTGGGCATTATTACACATGCTTTAAAGGCGTATTTCCTGTAAAGATTCTCTGCTGCATGCATCAAGCACCTGCCAGTGTTGTTGATTTACTGCTGAGCTTTGTGGTGAAGCAACAGTGTCATCATCATGTTCTCCTGCTGGGAGGAGCAGCCTCCTGCTGCACCTGCTGCACCTGCTGCACCATAAATCACCTGCTGAACAAAGTGTAGGCTGGCATGTGCAGTCTGAATATGTAAATACTCACATAATCACTTTGTTTTTTCTGCATAACTTATATATATATATATATATATATATATATATATATATATATATAGAAAGGGGAACGTTTATTGGATTGTGTTCTCTCCCACATTAAAGCAGGAATGACTGTACTTTGTGTTTTCAGCGCCTTCTCTTCTACGGTTGACGTGCTGGAGCATAAATACGGGCTGTCAGAGGACTCGGGGACAGAATGACCTTTGACCTCTCCACACTCCACAACACACGCTGAGACGCACAACCAGCTTTGACCCCCGCGGGGCTTCTTCAGACAAGACGAGTCCTCTTTCATGTTTCATGTTCACAAGGACTCGAGGACTAGAACTCAGGAACGACTCGAGGGCCGCTATTGTTGTTCTGACGGCTGCTTTAAGGTCGGGACTTATTCTTTGATGACCATATCTTCTGCCTTAATATGTATCTACTGATCTATTATGTGGGATTTTAAAGTATCATTTATACAGAAACAAGGTCAGCTATATAGTACGGGGATTTTTTGCATAAAAATTTAAATAATATCTATTTGTTTTTTCACAGTTTGGTGGCAGAAAGACAATACAATTTTATTTTTTCAGTCCTTTCAGTCCACTTGTCCACTTCCAAAAACACTATAAAACTATTCCTGATATATGTTTTATTCAATTTTTTTTGGGTTAAATCTTTTGATCAACTTCAGTCCTGATCAAAACTATCAAATATTGAATAATCATCAGGATTTTAACCCTTAAAATGCCAGTTTGACTACTAATTTTGTGTTTTTTTTCTTTGAAAAACAGTGACATCATGTAATCAAACTGGCATTTAAAGGGTTAAAATCATCAAAATCTTTGAAGGTTTAATAGTTTTGAGCAGGGCGGAAGTTGTTTAAGAGGTTTATGCAGAAAAAAAGTAGAAAAAAATATTAAACTGTAAAGTTTTTATAGCATTTGAGAGGTGGACATTTTCAGCCCGAAGGGTCTGAAAGGGTAGTAAATGTGTACACAGTGTATTATTATTATTATAGAGCCATTGGAAAAAATTAAATTTGAATTTCAAGATATATCAAGAAAGAAATCCTTCTTCCAAAAATCATGTAATTTGCAGTATCAGAGCCAAAATTATTGCCAAAACAAAAGTGAAAATTGACAAATATGGCTGAAAATGCCCACATATTCTTAAACGGTTGGATGTGTCGACTTTACATCAAACTTTTTGAGTCCAGAACTATTTTTTTATTAACTTATGAATCCCCTTTATTTATTGTATTCACATGTCAATTTCAAGACTTAAACTACAATCAGTCGCCAGTCGCTCCAGTTACAATAATTGTTTTATATTGTAACTTAAACTAAATAACATTAACAAGTTTGAAAATACTGTAATATTTCAGATTGACCACAAAACCAGATAAAAACACTAAATCTGAGGGAAATGATCTTGCTGCATGGACAGATAATTTACCTTGACAAGATTTCTTAAATTAAGATTATTACATCTAATAATAATGTTGAACGCTTAAAATAAGAAATTATTCTTAAAACAAGATAAATTATCTAACACTTCTAAATCTAAAGTTTTTTTTATCTTGGTAAGAAACAAATAATTCGCAGTTCATCACTGCTTGAAGCTTTAATTTATCTCTTTTGTACATTTTTTTGTCTTTTTGGGTCAGAAGATGTAAAAAGACACAAAATGACAAAAAAAAAAGACACAAAAGACGTAAAATCCCAAAAAAGACACAAAAACTTTTACATTACAAACATTTTGTGACCAAAAGAAGATGTAAAAAGACACAAAAAGAACAAAAAAGACACAAAAGACGTAAAATCACAAAAAAAGACATATAAAGACAAAAAATTATCAAACAATAAAGACAAATAAACACCAAAAATAGACACAAAAGCTTTTTCTTATCCTGGTAAGAAACTAATAATCATCAGGTCACTCTGCTCGGGCCAGTTCATCGCTGCTGGCAGCTTTAATTTATCTTGTTTTAAGAGTTAATTTCTTATTTTAAGTGTTCAACATGCTTATTTCTAGAATCAACAATCTCAATTCAAGACATCTTGTCAAGGTAAATTATCTGTCCATGCAGCAAGATCATTTCCCTCAGATTTACTGTTTTTATCTGGGTTTTTTTTGCAGTGCAAATGGAGAAAAGATGTGAAATTCTTCATCTGCTTTTCTTTTAAAAACTGGAGCTTTTATTTTCAATTCATCAATTGATGTAAACTTGTTTTGATTGTACAACCTTGGCACCGCCACAATAAAAGTTTTTTTTTTCAGTATAAGAGTCTTATTCATCATAAGAAAATATTTGTCTGCCTTTATTTTTAGGTGTCTGGAGGTTAAGTGTTTTATAAATATGAAAAAGAAACGGAGACCACTCAGAAGCGCCCTTCACAACCCAAGAGCTTCCTTTTTATTCTCCAAACCGCCCGTCTGAAAGCACCTTTTACTTTAATAGACAGCAGGATTTCATTAAATCTAAATAACACAAATCCACATGGCAGAGTGCTCCAGTAAGTGGTGCATTTTTATTCATATCGCCTCGGCCGTAACACTTAACCTCTGATTCTGCTGTTTGTACTTGAGTGACAGAAGGGAATGTGTGAATGAACATGGCTTCTTTCCATAAAGGCTATTACATCAAAACTCAGAGCGATTATCAGGCAGGTCTGTGAATATTAAGGAGAAAAAAGCAAAATTCTGACTGTTTTTACAACCGTAAGGCCGAGTTTAACATAACTTCACTTTGACGGCAGAGACTCCAGAAATTAACATAACCTGGCCGAGAAATAGAGAAATAAAACCACAAATTATCATTTTTACACTTTGGTTTCTGTAAGGAGTAATAACTGAGGTATAATGTGTTGAATTAGCTTTAGAGTAGGGCTGGGCGATAGTTCAATATGCTAATTTAAAGGTCTGATTCTGAATAATTATGTACTCAAATTGAAAACATGCACATACTAACTCAAAAATATTTTAAATAATTTTCTCTCTAATTTCACATAAGACTTATGTTCATTCTTCACGAAAATTCTTAAAGGTGCAGCATGAAATTATTTGAAAAATTCCCAGGTCGTCAAATGCTGACGCTTTGCACTTCTTCCTCCATAATTGCATACTGCACTTTTTGATCAATTAGTTGAGAAAATATTATTTTAATACTTTTCATGTGTCAAGTATTTAATTCACACAGGAGTAAACAAATATTGGCATTACTGTGCGGGTTTTCATATAGACTATTTATTTACTGAATTACCACAAAACGGTAATTCTGTATTGAGATATTTGTTGTCATCACTATGAAATGACCACTATCATAATAAGATTTTGGCCATATCACCCAGCCCTTATTTAGAGGTGATAATAGATTAATTTTGTTACCATTGATGAGAACCATGCTAGCTGCTCCCCCGTTACGCTAACTGTATGGGCTGAAATATGTGCCACCAGAAACTGAATTTGAATTATTTATATTTGAATTTGAATTGCTTAACTTGAATAATTGCATTAAAAAACTGAATTTGAATCACATGATTTGAATGTGAATGGTATAATTTGAATTACTGCATTAAAAAACTGAATATGAATTGTAATTTGAAATTGAATTTATTAGTTTGTAACTGAACATTCAGTTCTCACAATTCAATTTAAATTTTCTGCGACGAACATCCGGGTAGTTGAGGCAGAGCAATCGAGCTCAGATACACAGAGCGCCTCTTCGGCCAATCAGCACCTCCGTTTTCTTTTGTAACATTTGTTGCTACCCGGTTGCCATAGCGCCTCATCGGCCAATCAATGGTCAAGCCAGTCAAACTTCTTCCTCAATTTCATGGCGAGTGGCAACCGGGTAGCAACAAATGTTACAAAAGAAAATGGAGGTGCTGATTGGCTGAAGAGTCGCTATGGCAACCAGGTAGCAACAAATGTTACAAAAGAAAACGGAGCTGCTGATTTGCCAAAGAGGCGCTATGGCAACCAGGTAGCAACAAATGTTACAAAATAAATTGGAGCTGCTGATTGGCCGAAGAGGCTCTCTGTGTATCTGAGCTCGATTGCTCTGCCTCAACTACCCGGATGTTCGTCGCAGAAAATTAAAATTGAATTTTGCAAACTGAATTTGAATTGTGAAACTGAATATTCAGTTCCAAACGAATTAATTCAATTTCAAAAAACAATTCAGATTCAGTTTTTTAATGCAATGATTCAAATTGAACAGTTCAAATTCAAATGATGTGATTCAATTTCAGTTTTTTTTAATGCAATTAATCAAGTTAAGCAATTCAAATATAAATAATTCAAATTCAGTTTCTGGTGGAACATATTTTAGCCCATTATATAACATTGGGATCAATCTTCTCATCTAACTGTCTGGCAAAAAAAGGCTAATTAATGTATTTCCCAAAATGCTAAACTGTCCTGACCCTTCCATGCTGCTTCACCAGTCCTTTCAAACCATTTCAAACCATTTCAAACCATATTAAACCATATTAAACCATATTAAACCACAAGTCATCACCATTTCAGCAAAACCAACATCAGTGTCTCATTCATTTTGGCAACAAGTTGTGGATAAAAGCAAAAAAACCATAAATCAGAATCAGCCAAGTAAGAGTGTACTTGTTGCTCTGAATGTTCACACATAAGAAAATGTGTGTATATTGTAATTAATTCTATTATTAAACTGCAGAAGGAGAACCGAGGTCCTTAACGTGGGGACGGTTTTCTCACTGTTGTTTGTTCACTTAATGAAAAAGAGTCTCAAAGACCAGAGGAGGCCTACAGACCCTTCAGACCCCCACAATAACCTTCTTTACCCAGAAACTCACCACAACAACCACACCACCAACGCACTGTCCTATTTTTTGCAGATCAGCACATGTGCACAAAAATACACACACACTCACATCCAGTCGAGTTAAAGGTAAAAACATGTCCACATACACTCACATCTATAGATCAGTCTGTACATTCACCCCTTCTCTTTTGTTCTCCTGTCTTTCATGTGAACACACTGTAAAAAAAAAAAAAAAGGTGTCTAAAAACCAGATAAAAACAGTAAATCTGAGGGAAATGATCTTGCTGCATAAGACAGATAATTTACCTTGACAAGATTTCTTAAATTAAGATGATTAAATCTAGAAATAAGCATGTTGAACACTTAAAATAAGAAATTAACTCTTAAAACAAGATAAATTATCTAACACTTCTAAATCTAAAGTTTTTTTTATCTTTGTAAGAAACAAATAATCATCAGGTCACTCTGCTCGGGCCAGTTCATCGCTGCTGGCAGCTTTAATTGATCTCTTTTGTACTTTTTTTGTCTTTTTTGGTCATTTTGAGACCAAAAGAAGATGTAAAAAGACACAAAATGACCAAAAAAAGACACAAAAGACATAAAATCACAAAAAGACATAAAAAGTACTGAGTGCAGTGCACTCTGCTCAGGCCAGAAAAAGAAACAAAAAGACCAAAAAAGACAAAGAAGACGTAAATTCACAAAAAAAACACAAAAAGTTTTTCTTATCCTGGTGAGAAACTAATAATCATCAGGTCACTCTGCTCGGGCCAGTTCATCGCTGCTTGCAGCTTTAATTTATCTTGTTTTAAGAGTTAATTTCTTATTTTAAGCGTTCAACATGCTTATTTCTAGATTTAATAATCTTAATTTAAGAAATCTTGTCAAGGTAAATTATCTGTCCATGCAGCAAGATCATTTCCCTCAGATTTACTGTTTTTATCTTGTTTTCAGAACCCCTTTTTTAGCCGTGAAGGTAAAAGCATGTCCACATAGACGTACATTCACCCCTCTCTCTCTCTCTTTTGTTCTCTAGTCTTTCATGTGAACACTCTTCTCTCTGCAGCATGCTGTTTGAAGTCCGTTTGATGGAAGCTCACATGAGCCACTGTTCCTTCTCTTTGTTGAACTGCTCCGCCCAGCGGCGGGTCAGCTCCAGGTAGTAGTCGGGTCCATGTGGCTGGTAGTCCAGGTACACCCGGGTCACCGTCTTTTTAGGCACCGCCCTCTCTATCTGCGTGCCCTCGTGCCATTCGTTAAAAGACGTGATGGTGACCACCTCCGGCCTCACGTTGAGCGCCGCCTGCAGGGCCGTCTCGTAGTAGCGCCCGTTGACCCGGTTGCGCATGTTGTGGTTGTTCCACGGGCGGATGCTGGTGTCGATGTACCCGGGTCCCACGCTGGGGATGAACAGGAGGTTATTGCCGTCGCAGAAGGCTTTGATGGCCTTCCAGTTCTGGTGGGAGGAGCCGAAGGAGAAACCGTTGGAGGCGAAGTAAGTGTACATGCCGTCGAAGCCGCCCGCCAGGATGTCGTGCTTGTGGCGTTCCTCCACGATCAGGGCGATGAAGACGGAGTCGTAGGCCGAGCCGCGCACGCTGTGGGAGCCGGTGGGGGTCAGGAACTCGGACCAGGACTCTGGAGGAGTCAGGTAGGAGTCGTAGATGTAGAACAGAGGGAGGCTCTTCCCCGTTCTGGAGGTGAACTTGTAGAAGGCTCCGTGGTCACCGTACCTTTAAAGACAACAGTATAGTCACAGAATAACACGTGAGTTAGTGGTGAACAAGGTTATTATAGTTAACGAAAGCTAGCTAACGAAATAATGAAAACTAGAATTGAAAACACATTTTCGTTAACTGAAATAAGGAATAAAAACGAGTTTTTAAAAAACGATAACTAACTGAAACTGTATTTTGTGGTCACAAAACTAACTAAAATTATAGTGAAAATGTCCTTCGTTTTCGTCTTTGTCAACTTTTTTCATACGTAAACCTTTTTGGTTGATATGAAATCTATTTCATCTATCTGGTTAAATGACTTAATAAACTTATTGGGGCTGAGATGGATCAGACAAAGGAAATGAAGGAAACATTTATTGTGACCTTATTGAATCTGGCACCCAACAAATACCCCATTACTAAAAACTAAAACTAACACTAAAACTAATAAAAACTAAACTAAAACTAAGCGTTTTCCAAAAAATCAAACTAATCAAAACTAGCAAACTCACTCTAAAAACGAACTAAAACTAACTGAATTGGAAGGCAAAAATTGACAACGAAATTAAAACTAAAACTAATGAAAAATCCAAAACTATTATAACCTTGTTGCTGAAACGGTAAGTGGATTAATGATTAGCTGGTTAAGTCAAGAACTTTGATGATGATGATGATGCAAGTAGTGTGGCCAAAAATGTAAACTTTCTCCTGAGACCAACAGAGAAGGGCTGCATGATTATGGCCAAAATTATAATCACAATTATTTTGATCAATATTGTAATCACGATTATTCATCATTGTAGGGAAAACATCTGTATTTTTTTAAGATATTTTTTAGCTTTATTGACAGGAGAGATTGAGAGTGAAAGGGGGAGACAGATTGGAAGACATGAGGGAAAGGACTCCGAGCCGGATTCGAACCCGGGCCGCCCGCTCACGAGGACTGGGCCTCTGTGGTACGCGCTCTACCAGGTGTGCCACCGGAAACGCCCCGCATCTGTATTTTTATTGCACTACTTGAACACCTCCTGCAGCAGCAGCACATACACACTGTACTGCTACAGAGCTAACTGTTAGCCTGTTAGCAATTTGCAGACTGGACGCTAAGGGGTTAACATCCCCTCCGGCTCTGCAGCTGGGAGAGACTGCTGCAGGAGGACTGGGCCGCTTCGACTCGTTCTTACTCTTCTTAATGAGCTGCCGGCCCCCGCAGGGAGACACACCAATCATCACCATCACTATTGAGGCAAAATATATAATTTGCTTTCTATTTCTTGTTTAAATGTTTGGAGGGTTTGTGTTGTACATGACAGCTGCTCATTTTCAGAGCAACCTTGATATTCAAAGGTTAGAGAAAAAGCTTTTACCCCCAACAGTCATCAATTAGTCATGAAACTAGTCTTACATAATATCAAAAGCTTCCTTAAAGTATTTCAGTATTTGTAACTAATGTTCGTTGAATTCTTAGTAAGTAGAGTCGGGGATGGAGAAGCAGAGCTCACCTGTCGATGATATACTTGATGTTGTCATGTACACTCTGGTCGTTTCGTCCTCTGTATGGTTGGAGGTGAAATGCAACCTGGGAAACATGCAGAAAGATATACACCGTGTTAGTTTCCATTATTCTATTACTGTCATTACAAACACTTTAGAATAGTTCATTGATCAAGGTTATAGTATCGTATGTCCAAATATATATATGTACATTTAAAAAAAAAAAAACATTTTATAGTCCCCAAAATAAAGGCATACTAGTGTATGTCAAAAAATGTCAAACATTGAAAAGTCATTGTGTAGCTTGGCCAGATATGCCTAAAAACGCTTTATGTTTTTTGGACATACAATTTCTTTTAGCATGATCAATGAACAATTATAAAGAAAACACCATATAATATTATGTCCAAAAATGAAAAATAAAAATTTGCATACTACAGTAGGCCTATGTTGAAAAATGTCCAAAATGGTGCTAATTAGCCGTGTTTCCTTTAGGGGGAAGAGTGGCCACTGGGAAAGTCTCAGGCCACGCCCTCTTAAATGTCTCCATCACAAAAAGGCCCCAGAGGGATTTAGAGACTCTGGAGGTGACGTATGGTTTTCGATCGTTGCGACGGATTAAACACGGGAGACACTGCGACCGCCGCCGCTAACTGTGCACAAAGTCAGCAGCTGATCATAAACAAAGCAGCATGGCTAATTATGCACAGCTTCTCTGCTGATCATAAACATAGTGATGGTGAATTAACCGGCATCGCTAACTGTGCACAGAGTGTCCGAGTGAACACCTCCTGCAGCAGCAGCACATACACACTGTACTGCTACAGAGCTAACTGTTAGCCTGTTAGAAATTTGCAGACTGGACGCTAAGGGGTTAACATCCCCTCTGGCTCTGCAGCTGGGAGAGACTGCTGCAGGAGGAATGTGCCTCTTCGACTCGTTCTTACTCTTCTTGACGAGCCGCCGGCCCCCGCAGCTCGTTAAGAAGAGCTGTAAAATTGCTAATTACAGCAACAAAGTTGATAAGTTGGCAACACTGCTTCGCTGGCTTTTACAAATGGCGCGTGTTGTTGTGGCGTTGAGTACTACGTCACATCCTGCTTAGCGATCTATCCAATCAGTAACCAGGCTTTTTACAGGGGAGAAAAAAGACCCTGCTCTTCTACAGGGATTAAAAAAGTCCGCTCCGGACAGCTCATATTCAAATTAGGGGCTTTTTCGGCGAGTAAGACCTGCCTTATTCTGGGTATTGGGCGGTAGTGGGAACAGCCCTACAGTACAGTATACCATAAAAGTGTGTTTAATGTACACATTCCCCTTGCCGTCTTCAATCATATGCTGGCTCGGTCATCAAAACGTTAAGAACCCCTGCCCTGCATCATAGTACAATATCAGGCATCTGGTTCCTCATCCCTAGATGTTAGAGACGACTGTACTTGTTTACAGGTTTTCTAAAACCTATAAATAAAAGAGTGAAACACAGACTGACGCCAACATTACAGCATGCTGCAGTTGGTCCAAGCCGATCCTTCTGTAGAGAATGGGACTGTAAAGTAACATGTTTTCACTGTTTCGTTTTTAAAGACAAATCCTGTCACAGTGGTGGTGAAGTGGTGCCCCTCCAGGGACCTTTGTAACGCTCTGTTAATGGCCCAGTTAGAAACGTGTATTTGCATTTGATGAACAAAAGCAGCAGTAGGAACAAGGGGACCTGAAGTGACATGTACACAAAAAGTGCTTTAGTTGAATATTTTAAGGAATGTCCAGAGAATTCAGAGACTTTGAATAATGCATGATCAAGGCGAAACACTTTTCTTCTCCAGCAGCGGACACCCAAGGGGAACAATGTGAAGAAAAAGGGCTTTTTAAGATGTTGGAGGCCAACAGCAACTAAATGAATGTACGAAAACAAAAGCATGAAATAATCTAACACGGTTACTGTCTCTGTCACCCACCACACAACAACCTGCTTGTATCCTTCACAGTTATATTCATCCCACATGCTTTTTTCTTTTCTCTTGTACAATGCTGCACACCATGTGAATTACAATTATGGTACAATTATCCTTTGCAATTATGTTATTATATCTTTTGTTTTTGTCATACAATGCTGCTCACCCAGTGTGTATTACAATTTCAGGTGCAATTAACCTATGCAATTACTCATCAAGGACATTTCTGTACAAGTGAAAGGTGTATATGTTGTATACAGCTATTTGAGCCTAAAAAAAACCCCCAATGTTACCCTATGGAGAGGTTAGAGTGGATGACATCATCGCTAGAGTGCAGAGGGAGAGAAAAATTTGTCAAAAAATACATTTGGAAACTGTGCTCGAGGCCGAAAATGCCACTCTACAGAAATAATTTATACATAGAAACATAGGAAAATTAGTCTTCTCAGTCACAATCCTCTGGTAAAGCTGTCAGAGTTATAGTTTGGGCGTAGGACGCACAGATGATCCACCAACACCACCCACCGCCTCATAGACCGCCATGGTAAAAAAGGCGGGAAAATTTCTGAAGGGAAGCAAAGGAACCATTTTCTTCTGATCGCTCTAAACAACAAATTTCTTCATTTTTCTTCACAAAACACATATGTAGACATTCAGGAAGAACTCAGGATGCTCAAAGTGAAGTCGGTTCAATGATTGGAGCTACGGTTTTGCCAAAAATGCTTTCTGTTTGAGGGGTATTTTTAGCTGTTTTCCTGTCTATCTCAGTGCCGTCAAATTCCACAGCTGCAGTTGATTTCAGTTGATTGCTGTGCTCTGATTGGTGGACGCCACCTGGCCCTGGTTGCTTGGCTACCAAATCCTAACCCCCCAGAAAGACAAACAGACAGACAGACAAACACCTGATTTATTATCTTACGGGACTTACTACTCTTTTCCATTTTTAAAAAAAGTTCAAATAATCTAATAATGTATGGCTGAGAGTCACGGGCCGGAGTCAAGCATGCTCAAAATGTCTTTAGAAATGTTCTAGTTTATTTTAAGTTTCTTGCTTCATTTGTATTTTTGTCACGTTTTAATCTTTTCTTGACTGTTGAGCTGCTCTAACAGGTGAATTTCCCCAGTGTGGGATCAATATTTATTTTATTATTTTGGCCTCATTTGTCTGATTCCTCTCTTTAATCCTTATAAAACCCTGATTTAATTCTGCATTTATACCAGTATTTTTGCTTGAATTAGACTAAGAAAGCTCAGACAAATGTTATTTCTAAAGTGATGGATGGCCTAGAGGAAATGTTAAGTGATCATTAGAGTTATTAAGATTTATCCTGAGGGAAACATGAATATATGTAGCAAATTTCATGGTAATCCGTTCAACATTTGCAGAGACATTTCACCCAGAACCTGGAGTGTCTCCTGGTGGCGCTAGAGTAAAAGTCAGGGGATCAACAAAGTCATTAAGCACCCACAGCTTGAATCCCACCATGAATGTCTTTGCAAAATGTCATGGTAATCCATCTTATGGTTGTTGAAATATTTCAGTCTGGAGTTGCTGCCAGAGAGGCTGACTGTCCCCTCCACAGAGCCACCCTGTTAGCTAAAAAGCACCAACATGGAGGGAAAATCTGCAGGATTAAAACGCACGTATCACAAAAATGCATCAAAAAAAGATTAAATGTGTTTGAGTGTCTGCTGCACTGCAAAAAGCCACCTCTCAAAAACAAGAAGAAAAAGTAAAAAAAATAGGTGTATTTTGCCTGAAAATAGCTAAATTATCTGCCAATCGAAGAAGAAAATTTGTCTTGTCAAGACTTTCCAAAACAAGTAAAAATATCTTATCTCAATTAACCCAAAAATAGCTTATAATTAGTGTATTCTTACTAATCACAAGTGCATTTTTCTTGATTCTAATGAAATACACGTGACCTACTTTCTCAATATGTTGAAAAATATTCTTGAATTAATAATCAGTAAATGCTAGAGACATAATGATACATAGGCATTATATTTCTAGAAACCAGCAAAGTCAGACTAAAAACTAGTGAACTTTTCTTGATACAGCTACAAAGATTTCCATCTGGCTGCTTGTTTTCAGTATGTGAAGAGGTCAAATTATGTCAAAGTTATGATTTCTTAGTTATGCTTGAAATAAGAAATGATTACTTGTAAATAGCAGTTTTATACTTGTAAGTGTTGATGAAACAGCTTTGTAACTTTTGATATTCTAGTTTCAAGCATGTATTTACTCAGTATAGGTAATAAAATCCCAGTAAACAAGCTGTAATATTATTATTATTTAGATAATTAAGGAGCAAAACGCTGACTACGAAGAACTATCTCATCAGACAAAAAATAAGCATGTATCCTCTTAATCTAAGATATGTAATCTTACTTAGATATCATTAATGGTTATTAAGGACCTTATTTTAAAGCGTTACCGATAATTTTACTTGTTTCCAGCATGTATTTGCTTGATTCTAGTTATTTATTTCTTATTTTTGTCAGTTGGTTTTTGCAGTGTATAAAGAAGCTGTATTGCAGGCACATTGTGCACAGGGCACTAACATTTGTCTGTTTTGCTGCTCCGCCTGTGTCACTATGACACTGAGCATGAGTGTACTAATGCATTAAAGTGACGTTTGGAATCGGTTAAAGCCTTGCAAATTGTTTCAAACTGCAAATGTATATAGATAAACTGTCAACTGGAGGGAAGAAAAAACAGAACCACTTGTGCCACTAATGGAGACACTAAGTGCTTCATGTGCTGCAAAACATACTTTTTGATGGCTTAAGATGCACTTAGCTGGCAAAATATCCATTTTT
This sequence comes from Centropristis striata, assembly GCF_030273125.1. Lineage (NCBI taxonomy): Eukaryota > Metazoa > Chordata > Actinopteri > Perciformes > Serranidae > Centropristis > Centropristis striata. Next base: position 4,030,734 of record NC_081524.1, on the reverse strand, counting down.
ATAGTAAAATAGAGGAAAGGCAGACCTGAATAAATCATAACGTGCAAACAGTGTTTGTGGAGCCATAACTCTCTGGACTTCCTGTAAAGTAATAGCCCAGTAAAGTGAGATTAACCCTCCTGTTATGTTCGTTTTCTCAGGAACCGCAATAATGTTCGTGGGTCAGTTTGACCCAGGGCATGTTATTTTAAAATATTTATTATTTATTATTTTTTAAATATTTTGTATTATATTATCCAGAACTGTCAAACTAAAAAAAATCCCAATAAACATTGTTTATATTTCATTAATAACTCTATTACTAACCATTTCCATCAATATTTATGAATGGATATGAAAAGATCATGGTTCAATGAGGATAATTCACTCGTTTTTCATAAATGCATGTTAAAACTTTTTTATGTACATTGGAAAGATCTACACATAAAATACAATAGTTAACATGACTTTCTTTTTTTTTTATGTTATTTTAAATTTATTATTTTTTTTTTTTTTATTAAAAAAAACTACTTTTAAGGATTTTTGGTGGGGATTTTTAAACTTTGAAATGGGTCAATTTGACCCGCAACATAACAGGAGGGTTAAGTACAAACTTATTTTGAAAAACTGTGCGGTATTAGCGTATATGAAGCCATATAATTATCATCCATGGGAAGCTGTTACGGTCTCATGTTCACTGCAGCAGAAAGCTCATCTTCCCAACACACTGGCCCATTACTCTGTGGTCATTTAGAGGTAAATGAGACAGTCGACGCTTTCTAATAGCTCATAAACATTGACAGCATGATTCATGCTGAGCACAGAGGAATTTAGTGTCACGTCATGCAGAAAGCACTAAAGGAGGGACGTGAGCCAACACAAAGATATAAAAGGTCCAGACCTTATTACAATGAGATCAATCCCAACAAAGCTGAGCGCATCTCTTCATGAGAGAGTGTCACACTGCAAAAAAAGGTGTTTAGTCTAAAAACAAGATGAAAACACTAAATCTGAGGGAAATGATCTTGCTGCATGGACAGATAATTTACCTTGACAAGATTTCTTAAATTAAGATTATTAAATCTAGAAATAAGCATGTTGAACGCTTAAAATAGGAAATAACTCTTAAAACAGTATCAAAGCAGTATCAAAATGACCAAAAAAAGACACAAAATGACCAAAAAAAGACACAAAATTACAAAAAAAGACACAAAATGACTGAAAAAACACTAAATTACTTAATGGAAGACACAAAATGACCAAAAAAAGACACAGAATTGCCAAAAATTAGCTCCTAAAACAGCGATGAACTGGCCTGAGCAGAGTGCACTGCAAATTATTAGTTTCTTACCAAGATAAGAAAAACTTTTTGTGTCTTTTTTGTGAATTTACGTCTTCTTTGTCTTTTTTGGTCTTTTTGTTTCTTTTTCTGGCCCGAGCAGAGTGCACTGCAAATTATTTGTTTCTTACCAAGATAAAAAAAAACAACTTTAGATTTAGAAGTGTTCGAAATGTATCTTGTTTTAGGACATGGGTCCTTATAATAAGAAATTAACTCTTTTTTTTTATCCTGGTAAGAAACAAATAATCATCAGGTCACTCTGCTCGGGCCAGTTCATCGCTGCTTGCAGCTTTAATTTATCTCTTTTGTACATTTATTGTCTTTTTTGGTCATTTTGTGACCAAAAGAAGATGTAAAAAGACACAAAATGACCAAAAAAAAAAAAACACCAAACAAAAAAGACACAAAAAGTTTTTCTTATCCTGGTAAGAAACAAATAATTTACAGTGCACTCTTCATCGCTGCTTGCAGCTTTAATTTATCTTGTTTTAAGAGTTAATTTCTTATTTTAAGCGTTCAACATGCTATACTATTGCAACAGCATTCTCTATGGCCTTCCCTCCACCCACTTTCAAAAACTACAATATGTCCAAAACTCAGCTGCCCGGTTGCTCACCCACTCCCGCTCCAGAGAACACATCACACCCATCCTTCAGCTCCTTCACTGGCTCTCTATCCAGCACAGAATACACTTCAAGATCCTGCTCATCACCTATAAAAGCCCTTTACTAGCAAATTTACTAGATTAAAGTGGCAAATCTACAAGAAAAAAAGTCGCAGATTTAAGAGATTTAAAGCGGCAAATCTGTGTGAAAAAAGTCGCAGATTTACAAGAAAAAAGTGGAAAAAACAACAACTTTTTTTGTCGCAGATTCACCACTTTAAATCTTATAAATCTGCACATTTTTTCCTTGTAGATTTGCCACTTTAATCTCGTGAACTTTATTCTCAAAACATGACCCCCCTCCCCCGGGTCTGTATGTTGTTGTTTTTTTAAAACACACTTTCTGGCTGTATGTAATATCCTCCAATATTCTCTAGGGTTGAAATGTGGAATTTGCAAGTATTTCAATGAGTGTCCTATTAAGGGTTAAGCGTCTTTGAGTACCTTTTAAAAGCGCTATAAAAATATAATGTATTATTATTATTTCTAGATTAAATAATTTTAATTCAAGAAATCTTGTCAAGTGAAATTATCTGTTCATGCAGCAAGATCATTTCCCTCAGATTTAGTGTTTTTATCTGGTTTTTAGACTAAACACCTTTTTTTTTTGCAGTGAACAAAGCTGAGCTCTCTCTTTATGAGAGAGTGTCAGGTTGAACACAACAACCATTGTTGGGTCACGTAAGACTGAAAGAAGCTCCTCTGAGCATCTGGAGAGTGTGTCTAATGCCATGAGAGGGCACCCATGGGCGTTAATCCCCAGTGTCCATGGAGCTCCATGGCCTAGTTACTGGAGAGGACTTTTACTGCCCCTCAGGGTGCAGATTGTTCACAGAGGCAAACTGAGTCATGGGACCCATGGTGCACATTTCTCTCCTGCACCCAGCTTCCAATCAGCCCCCCACCCCCCCACCCTGTCCCCACCCAACCGCCCCCACCCTCCCCTGGGCAGCAGCAGGACTATTTCAGCTCCTCTCAGAGCTGAGGTGGAGCTCCATGTGATCTGCTCTCCAACATCCAGGCTCTAGAGCTGTGTGGGCTGCTGCTGCTGCTGCTGCTGAAACACTCTTTAACTTATATAATAAAGAAGTACATCGCTTCCTTGTGCAGCGTTACCCAAAAGAAGAGGGCTCAGTGTGTTTTTAGCTGCCGAGTGTGGGATTGACAATATGAGGGAAGCTGGATTTGTTTTTCGGTGAGATAGTTCTGCTCCAGTTCTCATTCATCTTGATTTCAACTTGTGAGCATCCAGTTATTAAGAATGTACATTAGTGCAAGTTCTTACTACGAGTGCATGAAGCTTCCACAATCTTGGGAAGGCTGCATTACAAAGTGAGCCCCGCTACAATAATTGCAGTGGTCTATAATGTCAAAATCTAGTTTAACCCTTATGCTCTCCTCAAATTTACCACCCTCTGGTGACCCTCGTGGCCAAAAGAACGTCCATGCACACTAAGGCCCCGTTCACACGAGGACGCTCGCGGGTAAAAACAACAAAATATTTTATGTGAAGTGCCTTCCGTTTAGACGGTGACGGCGTTTTGGGGGCTTAAAGACGCAAAAATCTGAAACCACCCTCCAAAGTGGAAAAGTTGAATCCTCTCCTCCGTAGCGTGTCGTCTACACTGACAAGACACAAAACTCTGATCTGATCTGCTCACGTCACGTATGTGTTTACGTCACATACATGCTCCAGTACAGGAAATAAAGAAACGTGGGATTATTTCCATGGTGGGACCTTCAAGCTGCTCTGGCAGCTCTAATAAACTTACAGGAGTCTTTCCACCAAATGTCCAGGATATGTACAGATAGTATTAGTGAACAGAGAAGGATCTGGAATTACCTCCATCACATTCTGGATGCAGCGATTGGTCGGAGGCGAGCCAGACGGCTGTGAACGAGACCTGGGAGATCTAGTGATGGTGGAGAACTTTGTGGAAGGAGTAGCTGATGAAAATGTGTGGCGTGAAAACTTCTGCATGCCCAAAGATGCTCTTATGGCTTTAAGTGAAGAACTTCAAACCTACATCGAGGGTGAAACCACCAACATGAGGGCACCTGTCGGAGTCTTGAAGAAGGAAGCTTGCACGTTATATTATTTAAGCGACGAGGGGCGGCTAAGGAAAACTGCCGATCAACTGTGTCAGTTATCATCAGACAAACTTGCAAGGCCATAACTGACTACCTTGGTCCAAAGTACCTCTGGTTGCCATGTACTGTGCCTGAGGGAGAGAAGCTCACCTGGCATGCATACCCAATCAAATTCCACACACTTTTGCGTCACCGTATGCACGCAGATTTCCTCCTGAAAACGCTAAAATGCGGAATAAAAAGTAAAGACGCAACGCCACTTTTGCGTCTTCTGTTCAGACCGTCATCATGTAAATGTAGCCTAACATTATAGTCAGGCGGCTTAGCTAAATAAAGGGGACATGCTGGACAAAAGCACCAAATTTTTTCCACATGCTCTCTATCACCATAGGTTTCAATTTTCGGTAGGAGCCACTTCATCAAGATGGCCGATCCGAGATGGCACCCATATAAAGTCTATGAGAACCAATACATCTTCAAAGCCACACAGAAGGTCAATCTTGGTGTCAAAATCTACATTTTCTGGGTCCAGGAATCATTTATAGCTATTGCGAATATCACTAGATGATTATTTGATCAAATAGAAATGTTCATTTTCACCCAGACTGGTAGGCAACTTGCTTCAAGTGCTGCAGCAGAGAATCCTGAGCTGAAAATGTTTGGAATCTAATAATGATGTAAATACATGGCCAAAATGAACATATCTATTTGATCATCTAGTGATATTCTCAGTAGCTTTAAATTATTCTTTGACCCAGAAAATGTATATTTTGACACAAAGATTGACCTTCTTAGTGGCTTAGAAGATATACTGGTTCTCATAGACTTTATATGGGTGCCATCTCCGATCTGCAATCTTGATGAAGTGGCTCCTACCAAAATTGAAACCTATAGTGATAGAGAGCATGTGGAAAAAATGTGGTGCTTATGTCCGACGTGTCCCCTTTCTTCCCAAATCTGGTCCTAAGCCGCCGGACTACTATCACTGTCTTGGTCTGTGAGGGGAACTCACGCTTGCCACTCGTTGAGTGTGGATCAGGTACCATCTCAATGTCAGGTGTGTGTCTCTGATTGTCTTGATCCTGACCAGCTGGAGGAGGCCTCTATATGTAGCTGGGCTCCAGTTGTGACTCATCGTCTCACCTTCAGAGGCAGTGAGAGCGTCTCCTCTTCCAGTTCCTGCATTTAGTAATTATTCCTCGTGGTTTCTAGTGTGTTGGTTCTTTGCCCTGGGTCATTATTAAACCTAGCTCTTTATTATTTAGAACATCCTTGACAGCCATTTTTGTTTTTGTTTATTAGGGCTATCTTATGCTTCCTGGGTTCATTTTTTAAGTCAGGAAAAAATTGCATGGTAGTTAAAAAAAAATGCTAAAAGAATCTAGTTGTAGTCTTGTAACAGTCTGTGAGACTAGAAACTCTAAACACTTGTCTTTAGATGTGAGCTGACAGTTTTCCAGGAGTCTTTTCCAAATCTTTTCCAAGTCTTCTGATGTTTAGGTAGCATACACTTTAATAAATTATTCTGTAGTCATTTCTTTTTACTTTATATATTTGATAAAATTTATTAAATATAAATGCGTCCTTGATTTTGAGGCAGTTGTTTAAGTAACTTTAATATAAAAATGTTTGAGATAGAATCTAATTGACACGTAACACTTCCTGTTAAGTTGTTATTAACTCAACTTGTAACGTAGTTAGATTTAATAAATAATATTGCATGCAATCTGTTGCCTCATTTTTATTGACTAGCTATTTATCTTTTTTTTACAGTGTAAGTGTGTGATCCTCAGTCTTTCAGTCGTCATACAAAATCTACTGAAACCATCATGTAGTGAATACTCCGTGTCTTGTGTCCTCAGCTTGATATACCTCCAGTTCTCATTACAGCAACCTGTGCAATCTTCTGCTTGTATCGTTTGCAGTTATATTCATCCCACATCTTTTTTTTGTTTTGTTGCACAATGCTACACTCCATATGTGTATTACAATTATGGATGCAATTATCCTGTGCAATTATGCCATTGTATCTTTTGTTTTGCTAGTACAATGCTGCTCACCCAGTGTGTATTACAGTTTCAGATGCAATTGTTCTGTGCAATTACTCATGAAAGGTCTATAGAGTGTACAAAGTATAGACAGCTATTCCATTTTTATATGTATTTACTCCTATCTCAGCTGGATTTCACATTCTACGTTACCTCCTCCGCCCTTCACATAACTGCGACTAGTAGTTATATGTACAAAAATAGTTGTTTTAACCCAATTTTTGTACGTTTTTCTCTTTTTTTTCTTATTTGTTGATCATTTTGGCTGTGTCACAGCTTGAGGCATGAATTTTTGCAGGAACTTTTCTTATTAGTAAAATTTTTGAAATATGTTGTCATTAACCCTTACATGTCATCTTTTATTCTCAATTGGTGCATTTACTGTTTTTTTTTTTTAAGAAATTATGGAAAACTTCAAATATATAAACTGGCATATAAAGGGTTAAAATTCTGAAAACGATTCAATGTTTGGTAGTTTTGAACAAGTCTGAAGTTGTTTCAGGGATTTATGGTGGAAACATCGGAAAAAAATATGAATGTATGGTGATTTAATAGCAGTTTTAGTGTGAGTCGCCTTTTTTGCCTGAAGGGTTAACCAAGTAGTTTTGATGTATAAATCTAACCAAGGACGTTAACTTCATGTTAAGAATAGCAGCCGCGAATAGTTTAAACCAGGGGTCTCAAACTCAAATTAACTGGGGGCCGCTGGAGGCAGTATCAAAATGACCAAAAAAAAGACACAAAATTACTAAAGAAAGACACAAAATGACCAAAAAAAGACAAAAAATAAAAAAAAAATACACAAATTACTAAAAAAGACACAAAATTATTAGAAAACAACACAAAATTACAAAAAAAGACACAAAATGACCAAAAAAATACACAGAATTACCAAAAGAACAAAAATGACCAAAAAACACAGAAAATTTAAAAAAAAAACGACACAAAATGACCAAAAAAATACACAGAATTACCAAAAAGACAAAAAATGACCAAAAAACACAGAAAATTAAAAAAAAAACGACACAAAATGACCAAAAAAATACACAGAATTACCAAAAAGACAAAAAATGACCAAAAAACACAGAACATTTAAAAAAAAACGACACAAAATGACCAAAAAAAGACACAAAATTACTAAAAAAAGACACACAAAATACCAAAAACAGACACAGAATTACCAAAAAAGACACAAAATTATTTAAAAAAGACACAAAATTATCCCAAAAAAGTAATTAAAGGGACCTTCCGGTACACAACACGGTAAAGTGCCATTCATATAAAACTCACATTAAACTTTCATATCAAGGTGGGGGCCACAAAATATCGTCACGAGGGCCACAATTGGCCCGCGGGCCGCGAGTTTGTGACCCATGCTTTAATCCATTCGACAACATTAAATAGGTCCGTCAATTTCGTGAGATATCACATGAACCTGCTCATTAATATACATCTAGGTTTTTATTGTGCTCTTATTCTGACGGTGCATGTTGCTGGATACATTTGTCCCGCGGCTCTCTAAAAGGTTAATCCGGCCATGAATCTCAGAACGGCTAATGCCATATTCGTGCCCCAGTGAGCCACATTAAACCACAGTAAATACTCATTCACATGCTGTCTGAGATTGCTCCGTCAAGCGGTTAGTTGGGAAGACGGCCAAGGTCAGTGTAACCCTCATCATCAGTTAGGAGAAGAGTGCTGCTGAGATGAATAAAGACAGCACAGGACAGAGAAGGACAACGATACACAGCAAAATCAGTGTACACAAATAAACACTGTAGGAGTTGATCTTAACACTTTTAAAGTGTCTATATGGGCCCAAACCTCAGAGTGTTAATTTAACACTTTCTCGAGTGTTGCTACCTTTACACTGAGTTAGTGTAAATTTGACTCTTTTTGGGAACCTGGTCTCACAGGAATCCGTGAAATAGCCACAGATTCGCTTAACTCAAATTTCCGTGAAACTGACACGGATTTCGCTACAATGCAAGTTAATATTTTTTCCTATTGGTTTGTTCCAAGTCACGTGACTTTTAAGGTCCCAGCAGAACAAAAAACATGGCTGGCAGTTCTCTCATTTTTAGGGAAAAATCAATATTTTGACTTAGTTTCTGCATAAAAATGGATTTTGATCACATTTCTAGTGAGAAATATATGTTTTATTTTCTAAATCTTCACTCAGTGAATGTACATAATCACTTTGTATGTTGGAATAGCCACGGGATATGACTGTCATTAACTTGCATTGTAGCGAAATCCGTGTCAGTTTCACGGAAATTTGAGTGATTCCGTGGCTATTTCACGGATTTTGAGTTAAGCAAATCCGTGGCTATTTCACAGATTCCTGTGAGACCATGTTGCTTTTGGGTGTTAAATTTGAACTCCAAAAAGAGTCAAATTTACTTCACCAAGAGCTGTGTGATTTTCGCAACAACAAAAACAATGTAGAAATGACTTTGGACGAAGGGCTTGCTAGCGTTAGCACCACTTTAGCACGCTAGCTAGCAACTCCGAACCATAGCATCATCTTATTTTTATATATTTTTTATTTTATATATTTTTATATCTATGGTTACAAAGTGCATTACTCGTCTCACACAGCCAAAACGTCAAGCCAAACTTACCGTTTACTGCCGTTACTCACTTTTTATGTTACAGTGAGACTAGCATGCATGCTAACCGCTAGCTCATTAAGCAATTAATTAAATTATAACCGTTAAAAGTTGAGTTGTAGCTCTAGGAGCAACGTTAACACTTGAGGTGTGAAATACAGGATCAGAGTTTAGAGTAAGAAGTTCAGAGTTAATATTTAAACATTTACACTTACAGGTTTGATTTAGTGACACTTCCTTTTCACACTCGGTTTTGACAACAACTATTTATGGACTGAGAGTTAATTATAATGGATTAACTCTATCCAGAGTATCATTAACTCTACTAGTGTATGTCTAGTTTAACACCAAGAATTCAACTATTCTCAATTTGCTGTGTAGAAAACAAAGTGCATATGGAGTTTTAGATTCCTGAAAAGGCATTCTTCTGTGTGTTTTATGTCTATGTCTGTGTCTTTCAGTCATATAATGCTATTTTTGTGTAATCATACAGACTCTCCAAGGGCCTGATGATTCCAAAAACAAAGCCGCTCATGCATTCTCACAAGCCTTTTTTCTTATTGGCTGGTAGCCACTTTGCTACTAAAAGCAGATTGCAGATATGTGTGTTTCCTGAATCCTAATCTGAAACATTTTTGGCTGTAGCTGCTGCTCCTGAGGGACCATCTGTCCTGCTCACTCGGGCTTCCCTTCCCTCCCTTTTAGCTTTGCTTTTCAGTAGCAGAGAGCAAAGAAATTATTTAAGGTTGAAAAAAAAAGAAAAGAAATTGCATTAGAGTTCCAAACGATCAGAGCCAAAGTTCTTTACCTTGTCAGCATTTTTTACTGAAATTATGCAAGAAGAAGCACTCCAAAGATAAATGTCCTTCTGTGCAGAGGGAGTAGGAGGAGTTCATCACAACAAGGAGAACTGGAAGAGGATGCTTGGAAAAAAAAATAAAAAAATGCTGCACTCAACACGCTGCTATATACAGACAGAAAATATTCCAAGGCTTTCTCTGTTCCGCTGTCTGATTGTGATCTTTTTTTAAATGTGCTTTCATAACACAGCACTTACTTCTTATTTCAGTGACGTTCTGAAATGCTCTGTCACGCTCTGTTTTTTCATATTTTCATATGCCGTGCCTGCTCGGTCACTCGCCACAATAAAAGCACGGCATTAGGTTCAGTCTATTAGCTTCTCTCCTGACAGCATGTTGTGTAGAACCTCATCAGCCCAGTGTTGCATGTCTAATCCCGCCGTTCTTGTCTCGCCCTCGCAGATCTATATTATTTCTTTGCCTGCAGCCAAACAGCACACTAAACAAATGTGATATCAAATCTGACAGACCGGCCTGACGAACCTCCTGCCTCTCGTCAGAGTTGTTTACACGCAGGATGAGGCCAATATGTGTCACATCGCTGCTGGAAAATAAATTATCTTTATCTTCCCATCAGGACACTGGCATCATAATGAATTGCATTATAATGATCCTTCTGATGACTTTGCCTTGTCATTAACCTTGGTGATAACTTTGGGGAGTTGTAAAGCCAGCTTGTTTCGGTTTAGGTCTCTGACTGCTTATTTTAGGTCCTATACGTTCAAATAGAAATGATAAATGGACTGCTTTTATATAGAAGCACTTTCCTAGTCTACTGACTTTACAACTCATGCCAATAAACACACACAGTCATACACTGATGAGGCTGCAGAGCAAGGTGCCAACATAAGCCGTGTTTCCTTTATGGGGAAGAGTGGCCAACGGGAACGTCTCAGGCCACGCCCTCTCTACAGACTGACTCATTCACCCGTTCAAACATTCATACTGGTGGCAGAGGCTAACCTAAACGGTGCCACCTGCCACCATTGGGAATTCATTCACACATCCATGAACGCAGCATCGGGAGCAATTTGGGGTTCAGTATCTTGCTCTTGTGTCTTTTTTCTTAAGTAATTTAGTGTTTTTTCAGTTATTTTGTGTATTTTTTTGGTAATTTTGTGTCTTTTTTTGGTAATTTTGTGTCTTTTTAAAATAATTGTGTATCTTTTTTTGGTCATTTTGTGTCTTTTTTGGTCACTTTGTGTCTTTATTAGTAATTCTGTGTCTTTTTTGGTCATTTTGTGTCTTTTTAAAATAATTTTGTGTCTTTTTAAGTAATTTAATGTTTTTTTCAGCAATTTTGTGGGTCTTTTTGTAATTTTGTGTCTTTTTTAAAGAAATTTTGTGTTTTTTCAGTCATTTTCTGCAGTGCAAGTTGCCAACATAAGCCGTGTTTCCTTTATGGGGAAGCGCGGCCAACGGGAAAGTCTCAGGCCACACCCTCTCTACAGACTGCGCTCATTCACCCGTTCAAACATTCATACTGGTGGCAGAGGCGACCCTAAACGGTGCCACCTGCCACCATTGGGAATTCATTCAAAATCCGATGAACGCAGCATCGGGAGCAATTTGGGGTTCAGTATCTTGCTCAAGGACACTTCGACATGTAGGCTGCCATGGTCGGGGATTGAACCGCCAACCCTCTGATCGGTGGGCAACCCGCTCTACCAACTGACCCACAGCCGCCCCCAAGAATGCAACTGTAGTGTGAATTGTGTGTTCTTAGGGTATGTGGAGAATGTCTCTATGGCTAAAAAATCTCAGCGCGGGCGCATCTGCGCACGATCTGCTTAATTCAGGGCCGGCTGTGGCTCAGTTGGGAGGGTTGGTTGGCCCCCAACCAAAGGGTTGGTGGTTCGATCCCTGACCACGGCAGCCTACATGTCGAAGTATCCTTGAGCAAGATACTGAACCCCAAATTGCTCCCGATGTGCTGTGTTCATCGGTGTGTGTGAATGAATTCCCAATGGTGGCAGGTGGCACCGTTTAGGGTAGCCTCTGCCACCAGTATGAATGTGTGTGTGAAAGGGTGAATGAGTCAGTCTGTAGTGTAAAGCGCTTTGAGTGGTCGCAAAGTGACTAGAAAAGCGCTATATAAGTGCAGGTCCATTTACCATTCTGGGCTGAGCCCCGGATGTGTCAAAATCCTAGAGACACGCCTGTCGTTTTCTTGAAAAATAGTCCCTAAGGGGGCTGAAAAGTCGCTAAATATAGCAACAAAGCTGCTAAGTTGGCAACACTGCTTCGCCGGCTTTATTGTGGCGTCAAGTACTACGTCACATCCCGCTTAGCGATCTATCCAATCAGTAACCAGGTTTTTTTTAGGTGAGAAAAAAGACCCTGCTCTTCTACAGGGATGAAAGAAGTCCTGACAAAAGTCCGCTCCGGACGGCTCTTATTCAAATTAGGGGCGTTTCGGCGAGTGAGACCCGCCTCATTCTGGTATTGGGCGGTAGTGGAAACAGCCCTATACTCATCAGTGTTTTGGGACTGAACCTGGAACCTTTAGATGACTAGAAGACCGCTCTACCTCCTGAACCATACTGCCTCATACAAACAGCAATGTACAATTACATGTGGAACCAGCTGACTTCGGCAAAGAAAAATCAAGGTTATTCAGTAATAATAGTGGTGTTTTTCCCCAACAGTTTGAGAAATTAAGTACCATCTCTTAAACGTCTGAGTGGTTCCTTAAACTGAGTCAGGTCTGCTAAAATAACAGTTTATGAGGGAGACAAAAAAGCTCAATGCTGTGGTGCCTGTTAAGCATTTTATTTCCTATAAGCATCATTGGAGATGTGAGTAACAATTATTTTTATTATCGATCAGCTGGTAATTATTCATTTTTTATTAATTGTTACAGTCAAAAAAAGCCCATTGTGCATCCTGAAATGTCTCAAAACAGAAAGAAATTAAGTTTACAATGATCCTAAAATACTCTTATTTGAGGAACAATGTTACTTACAGATTATTATTCTTTTTGATTAATTTATTGTTTCAGCTCTGGAAATGATAGAAACTCAAACAAAACATCTAAGTTTGATTAAATGTTGATGCGCTTATCAGGTCAGATGGCTAATTTTTTTTTCTTTACTTAAACATTAAGTGCAAAAGCTGTTGTTGCATTATTAATGGAACCTGCTTTGACATAGAAAAACTCTTACTAGGGCGTCTCTCTTACATGTCATTTCAAATTTATTGAGAACGCTTCTGAACTAGTTTTAATATGCACATGAAGACATGACATCTTTCTCCAACTGTCATTTTGTGTCTTTTTTTAAAGTAATTTAGTCCTTTCTTGGTAATTTTGTGTCTTTTTTAAATAATTTTGTGTCTTTTTTAAATAATTTTGTGTCCTTTTTTTGGGTCATTTTGTGTCTTTTTTGGTCACTTTGTGTCTTTTTTTAGTAATTCTGTGTCTTTTTTGGTCATTTGGTGTCTTTTTAAGTAATTTAATGTTTTTTTCAGTAATTTTGTGGGGGTTTTTGTAATTTTGTGTCTTTTTTAAAGTAATTTAGTGTTTTTTCAGTCATTTTCTTTTTTTTCATTTTTTTTAAAAACTGTAAAAAATATACTGTTTTGGCTGATATATACATCCACAGTGTTTCATTGTTACTGAAACTGAATTAACCCATTGATCATTTTACGGTATTTTACTGTCATGATTTAGCAGTTTTTCACTGTAAAATCTCCAGACATTTTTTTTTTACAGTGTGTCATATTGTCTTATTATTTTTCTTTCCCCCTCCTCTCTGTCAGTATCTGCAGAGCATCTGAAATGAATTTTACTGCATTACAAGCAAGCTTTCCCTGTAAAAGTTTAATAACCGTTCAATACAGTGACAGGAAACAGAGAGACAACATAGAGGGCAGTTGTTTTTTTCCTTTAACATGCCATTTTCCAACCTAATTGGCAAATTGGTCATGTGGTTTTCGCCTCCTCCCCCACCTCTACACCATGCTGATGTGATGCTGAGGTTATTCAATCCCCACTGAACAACTCATCCAACAGCAGCAGCAGCTATTTGACCTGTTTTTTCTTCTCTATAATACTGGAGATGTCACTGCAGCTGCAAACATTCAGAGTCAAATCCCTGAGTAGCAAAGACAGCTTTATGGGAGGCAGCAGAACAAAGTCAACAGCTCTGAACCTTCGTCTGCTGCAGGAGTTCTCAACCTTTTTAAGTGGCGACAGAATCTCACAGTTCAGATCAGACAAAGTCAGTTGATATGACGAATTTTTGGACGAATAATGAAGCAGACAACAACTAAAACATCTCTCTGTCTGTGCATTTATATATATTTTTATATTTTATTGTTACTTTTAATCTAAGTGCTTTGCTATCAGTTTAAAGGTCCATTCTGACCTCCTGAGTGTGTAACAGTCAGCTTCAAGACAGAGACTCCTTGGAAAGTAACAACTTGATACTTTGGGATTTGTCAGAAAAGACACAAAATTACCCAAAAAAGAATCAAATTGACCGCAAAATGATCAAAAAAAGACACAAAATGACACAAAATGGTCCAAAAAAGAAACAAAATGATCAAAAAAGCCACAAAATGACTAAAAAAAAGACACAAGATGACCATAAAAGACACAAAATGACCAAAAAAAGACACAAAATGACCAAAAAAGACACAAAATGACCAATAAAGGAAACAAAATGAACAATAAAGACACAAAATGACCAAAAAAAGGACTCAAATTGACCACAAAATAACAAAAAATGATCACAAAAAGACACAAATCGACCAAAAAAGACATTGAATGACCAAAAAGACTAAAACACATGAACACTTTAACACAGTGGAGACAGAGCTGACTTCCAAAATGATTTGCCGACCCCCAGAAATCATCTTGCGACCCCAATTGGGGCCGGGACCCCAAGGTTGAGAATAGCTGGTCTACTGTGTATATAACTCACCACAGAACAACGGCTGCTCTAGATTACTATCCTAGCAGTGTTAATCTCTCTGCTCACCTCTCTGGAGCATCATTAATCTTTTTCTAGCTCCTGTGTCACTGTGAGATGAATGAATGAGAGATAATGGACAGATAATCATATTTACACATCGAACCTTAGCCTCATTCACATTCTGGCGAGGGGAATAATGGCTATCTCTACCCGGCAGTGACATACGAGTTCAACAAGCTGGAAGTTTTTACACAATTAGCCTCCTTAAATACTGCTATACAGCACATTATCTGAGGTCACTGTAGCCTTTTCTGTAGTTTAGTTAAGTTTGTAGTGTTTGAGAGTCAGTGGGCACAGCTCTGCCTGGCTTACTGTATTTAATGGAGTGCCTCAAGGGTCTGTGCTCGGCCCACTTTTATTTTCTCTTTACATAATTTAGGAGGTAAAGCACATGGAATTAATGCATGAATCTGGGGAAGTACTGGAAGCAAATGAGTCACCATTGCTGCGATACATGCACGTTTGAATGTGAAAAGTGGAAAAGTTTCTACTTTTATCTTTTATTCGCTTTTTTTGAATACCCTCTACGAGTTGTTCATCATATTAGTAGCCTCACTGCAAAAAAGGTCTAAAACCAGATAAAAACAGTAAATCTGAGGGAAATGATCTTGCTGCATGGACAGATAATTTACCTTGACAAGATTTCTTAAGTTAAGATTGTTAAATCTAGAAATAAGCATGTTGAACACTTAAACTCTCACTCTTAAAACAAGTTAATTATCTAACACTTCTAAATCTAAAGGTTTTTTTTTAATCTTTGAAACTAATAATCATCAGGTCACTCTGCTCGGGCCAGTTCATCGCTGCTTGCAGCTATAATTTATCTTGTTATAAGAGTTAACTTCTTATTTTAAGCGTTCAACATGCTTATTTCTAGATTTAATAATTTCAATTTAATAAATCTTGTCAAGGTAAATTATCTGTCCATGCAGCAAGATCATTTCCCTCAGATTTAGTGTTTTATCTGGTTTTTAGACACACCTTTTTTGCTAATTTTCCTATTAACAACAACTGAACTGAATTTTACATAAACCACCCATTTAATTCATATTAAGGCTTAAAGTGATGCATAATTAAGGACATGGGCACATTAAATTGTAGGCAGGTGCCTTGCAGCTGCATAAAAACTGAGCTGAATATCAGGACTCACAATGGATTTGATTAATTTCTCTTTTTTTTCCAGCTTTGGACTCACTTTACACAGGTACACTCAGACTGTGCTGGTGCCGTTTACCTTCAGGTTGTGTCTATATGCAGTATCCAGTACAGACGGGACCAAATCCTCAGAGGGTTCCCCGTTGTCGTCAGCCAAACCGGGAGGATACCAGGACAGGACCAGAACCCCTGGAGACACAAAAACACACCAGTCTGATCAAACATCCTGAACCAAAGACACCAGTGATACATCAGAGAGCATCTACTGCTGGGAACAATGTTAAAAATGCTTATGAACCTCTGAAAGTGTTGTTAGGCATTGAATGGATTTCATGCTTGATTATTAACCCTGTGGAGTGTCCAAAAGCTCCAAATAATCCAGACTTGTTGCCTCCATCAGACTAGAAAACAAAGCAGCGTGGAGCCCTACTGTAAATTTACCTCTAAAGTTCTGGCTGTAAACTCCATGAGGCCAGTTTCAGTTTGATGATGATATACCAAGTAAAACTGGAGACAAGCTCAAATAGATTTAGTATCAAATGATAGAACTGGATGGAACCCTCTTATATGTTAGATTTGACACCTTTGTTCACATTTGCAACATTTAAAATTCTTTATTGAGCATGATAGTGTTTTGAAAGTAAAAAAAAAAAGATTCAAAATCACATTTTATGTTGGACTAAAGGACTAAAAAAGACACAAAATGACCAAAAAGGACAAAAGGAAACAAAATTACTAAAAAAAGACACAAAAAGAAACAAAGTGACTAAAAAAAGATACAAAATGAAAAAGACACAGAATTACCAAAAAAAGTAGTAATTTTGTGTCTTTTTGGTAATTTTGTGTCTTTTTAAAATAATTTTGTGTCTTTTTTAGTAATTTTGTGTCTTTTTGGTCATTTTGTGTCTTTTTTAGTCATTTTGTGTCTTTCTTTTAGTAATTTAGTGTTTTTCAGTCATTTTGTGTCTTTTTTTGGTCATTTTGATACTGCCTCCAGAGGCTCCCAGGTAATTTGAGTTTGAGACCCCTGCTTTAAGAGTTAATTTCTCATTTTAAGCGTTCAACATGCTTATTTCTAGATTTAACAATCTTAATTTAAGAAATCTTGTCAAGCTAAATTATCTGTCCATGCAGCAAGATCATTTCCCTCAGATTTACTGTTTTTATCTGGTTTTTAGACACACAAGACATGCACATTTGTGTTGTGCAAATGCTGTTGCTGCATTATTAATGGCACCTGCTTTGACATAAGAAAACTCTTACAAGCCTGTCTCTCTTATGTCATTCCAGATTCATGCAGAAAGCTTCCGAGTAGCTTTAAATGTGCATGTAAAGGGGACAGAAGGAGTCTCCGTCTGTCTGTCTGTCTGTCCTTTGGTTTTCTTGACAAGCAATCATCCGATTGACTTCACACTTGGTGGGTGTGTTGCTGAGGAACCAAGGAAGTGCAGTGTCAGTTACTTCAAACAGAGGCTGCTGCACAGCGGGCCCCTGAAGGGTTGAAGGGCCCCTGGGCCTGTTGCATCCATTGCTGTGAATTTAAATCTTACTAGTGCAGTGCCCGTAAGAAGTATGTATCTTTATAGTGGGAGATTAAGTAGATTTTTCAATTCTGGCCAAATGAGGTTGTGTGTGAAAGTGGGATGTACAATGAGCTGTAATACTCTTAATGTGTAGTGTTAATATACAAAGTGTATATTGGGTAATACATGGATGTACATTGAGATACTGACAAGACATTTTGATACTGCTTTGATACTGTTTTAAGAGTTATTTCCTATTTTAAGCGTTCAACATGCTTATATCTAGATTTAACAATTTTAATTTAAGAAATCTTGTCAAGGTAAATTATCTGTCCATGCAGCAAAAGATCATTTCCCTCAGATTTAGTGTTTTCATCTGGTTTTTAGACTAAACACCTTTTCTGCAGTGTACAGACGCTTCTTGCTTTATAAATAGATATTCTGGATGCATACCTGCCCATCACCCGTATCCTTCACCTGATTGATGAATATGCATGCGTCACCTTTTGGACTATTTATTAATGTCTCATTTTAGTGGCAGTCCTTCCTCCAGCACAGCTCCCAGAGTGTTTGACAGCTCATAACTTCCAGTAGAGAAATGCTTCCTCATGCTCTGATGCTGGCTGGGAAAGCTTGATACGAGCCCCAGCGGCGCCTGGCAGCAGAGAGGACCTGGCACATATCGGAGACGCTCTAAGAGCTAATTCATTAAACTCCTGTCTGCTGCTGTGGAGCTGTGGGGACTATTAGATTACAATACCCAACTACGTCTGTGTGTATTAAGAATATGGCCGCTGCTACTCCTTTTATTTATGGGCCTCTGTGAAGTGGTCTGGAATCAGTCATCAAGCCAAACGGAACTACTGAGAGTCTGGCTGGCTGTGGTGTCTAATTAAATGGATTATTTTAACGAACCATTGTGAGCCAGCACTGCTATGATCCATCTGTTAGAGCGGCGAGGTTTAAAGGGACCGACGTCCTAGTCGTCATCCAGATGGTGTACAACAGGGGTCTCACACTCAAATTACCTGGGGGCCTCTGGAGGCAGTGTCAAAATGACCAAAAAAAGACAAAAAAATAACTAAAAAAAAGACACAAAATGACCAAAAGAGACACAAAATGACTGAAAAAACACTAAATGACCCCAAAAATTCACAGAATAACCAAAAAAAACATTTTTTTTTTTTAAAAGACACAAATTATTAAAAAAGACACAAAACTACAAAAAAAGACACAAAATGACCAAAAAAGACACAAAATTACAAAAAAAAGGACACAAAATTATTAAAATAGACACAAAATTACAAAAAAGACACAAAATGTCCCAAAAAAGACACAAAATGTCCCAAAAAAGACACAAAATGACCCAAAAAATACATAAAATTACCAAAAAAGACTCAAAATGATTTAAAAAAGACAAAAAATTATTAAAAATGACAAAAAATGACCCCAAAAAGACACAAAATTACCCAAAAAGATACAGAATTATTTTTAAAAAAGACACAAAATGACCCAAAAAAGACAGAATTACTAAAAAAGACACAAAATCATTTTAAAAAGACACAGAATTAAAAAAAAGACACAAAATTACAAAAAAAGACACAAAATTACAAAAAAGACACAAAATTACCAAAAAAAGACAGAATTACCAAAAAAGCACAAAAATATTATAAAAACACACAAAATTACCAAAAAAAGACACAAAATTACTAAAAAAAGAGACACAAAATTACCAAAAAAAGTCAAAGGGACCTTCCACACACAACACGGTAAAGTGCCATTCATATAAAACTCACATTAAACTTTCATATCAAGGTGAGGGCCACAAAATATCGTCACGATGGCCGCAATTGGCCCGCGGGCCGCCAGTTTGAGACCCCTGGTATACAATAACCTAACGGAGCAGCAGGACAGAAGCATCAGAGGATCATGTGGCTGATACTCGACACCAGGCAACAGGACTTTGATGTCTTTTAGAGAAGACATACAAGTTTCTGAAAAGACCAACAACCTATTAATATTTCAAGAGACGTCCAAAAAACAGATCTAAGCCCAAAGTTCTGAGAATAAAGATCAAAGACATAAAAGCTACTCTTCTCTTCTACAAATCTTGTAACTACAGTAAATAAACCTAGATAAATACATACATTTAAAGTAGAGCTGCAACAATTATTCAATTAATCGCACAATAATCGATTTATTAAATTAATCGTCAACTATTTTGATAATCTAATAATTGGTTTGAGCAGTTTTTTTTAAAGACAATAAGTCCAAATTCTCTGATTTCAGCTTCTTCAATGTGAATATTTCTGGTTTCTTTGTTCCTTTATGACAATAAACTGAATATCTCTTTAGTTTGTGGACAAAACAAGAGATTTGTCATCTTGTGGTTTGGGAAACACTGATTGATATTTTTATACATTTTATTGACCAAACAACTAATCGATGAATCGTTTAAATAATCGACAGATTAATCGATAATGAAAATAATCGTTAGTTGCAGCCCTATTTTAAAGTCACATAATTGAATTATGGGTCATCTCTCATGAAAAGATCTTGATTAAATAAAGTTACAAAAAATAATTATTAATATTAACTAAAACTTAAGATAAAACTTAGCCTTGATAATGAAAATATCCTCAAAGTAAGTCGAAATAATGAGATAAAAAGTCATAATTTCGACTTTTTATCTCATACTTTTGACTTTTTATCTCGTAATAATGTCTTTTATCTCATTATTGACTTTTTATCTCATAATTTCAACTTTTTATCTCATTATTGATTTTTTATCTCATGATTTCAACTTTTTATCTCATTATTGTCACTTTTTATCTCATGATTTCAACTTTTTATCTCATTATTATCACTTTTTATCTCATGATTTCAACTTTTTATCAAATAATAATGACTTTTTATCTCATTATTTCGACTAACTTTGAGGATATTTTTATTATCAAGGCTAATCTTTTATCTTTTTTTCTGGCAGAAATGGGCTTCCATAGCCTACATTTGCCATTTGAATATCTTAAAAAATATCCTGATATTGATTTAAAACTATAGAGCCCAAAGTTGTGACAGTCAAAAATCAGTTGTCATCATAATGCAGATCTAATGAAGTTTCTCTCTTGGAGCTTTAAAGTGATGAAGTTGCTCCGTGCTGTAGAAGCAGCTGTGGAGCTGTCCAGTGGAGGTTTGGTGCTGAAACTGTTTTCTGCCTCTGAAGCAGCTTCACAGACTCTTCTGCAGCTTCTGAGCACAAAAAAAACACACTCAGCTCTTTTTATCTCTCCAAGAAACGCTGCAGATGCCCCGATCTGCTCCATGTGGGACTCCAGCACGTCCAGGTCCCTGGAGCTGTAGGGACTGAGCTCCGGGTAGAAAAAATAGTTTTGACTTTTTATCTCATACTTATGGCTTTTTATATCATTATTATGACTTCTATCCCATAATTATGACTTTTTATCTCATAATAATTACTTTTTTCTAATAATAATAATGACTTTTTCTCATAATAATGACTTTTTCTCATAATAATAATGACTTTTTATCTCATAATTATGACTTTTTAATCTAATAATTATGACTTTCATCTCATAATTTCGACTTTTTATCTCATTGTGACTTTTTATCTCATAATTATGACTTTTTAATCTCATAATTTAGACCTTTTATCTCATAGTAATGACTTTGTCTCATGATTATGACTTTTTAATCTCATAATAATGACTTTGTACCTCATGGTTATGACTTTTTAAATCCCATAATGACTTTTTATCTCACAACAATGACTTTTTATCTCGTGATTTTGACTTTTTATCTCATAATAATGACTTTTAATCTAATAATTATGACTTTTTATATCATAATTTCGATTTTTTAACTCATTATTATGACTTTTTAATATCATAATAATGACTTTTTAATCTCATAATGACTTTTTATCTCGTTATTATGACTTTTTATATCATAATAATTACTTTTTATCTCACAATAATGATTTTTAAAAATCTCATGGCTTTTTATCTCGATATTATGACTTTTTATATCATAATAATTACTTTTTATCTCACAATGATGACTTTCTAAAATCTCAGAATGACTTTTTATCTCGTTATTATGACTTTTTATCTCATGATTAAAATGTCCCTACAGCAGCTTCACAGATTCCTGAGCACAAAAAAAACGACACTCAGCTCTTTTTAAAAAAAAAAAAATCTCTCTCCAAGAAACGCTGTATACCTGCTGCAGATGCCCCGATCTGCTCCATGTGGGACTCCAGCACGTCCGGGTCCCTGGAGCTGTAGGGACCGAGCTCCGGGTAGAAACTGGAGCCGATGTCCTCGGGCGGCATGTGCCTCCCTCTCGGGTAGCTGGAGGCGATTTTGGGGTCCCAGTGTGGAACCAGGATGTGGTCCCAGTGGATGTATTTGCCGTCCATGTGCGGGGTCCCGTACCAGGTGTAGTAAAAAATATGAACATCGTAAAAGATGGTCCCCTCGGGGCCGGAGTTGGACAGGACTGGCTTTGTGTTGCCGCCAGCCGGGCGGGCTTGACCCGGGGACGCGGTGGCGTCACGGGACACGGAGCGCCGGTCCACCTTCCCCGCTACCACCGGCAGCAGAAGCTCCAGACCCGGAGACAGATCCGAGAACCCGTCGCTGGGCTTCAGGGTCCTCAGCCCCATCATAGTCCCGAAGATGAAGATGGTGAAGAGGAGCAGGGCGATGCACGCCTTCCTCCGGAGCCTGGCCATGATCAGCTGGAGCTGCAGGAGCTGCAGGCGGCGCGGACGGGACCGGGAGCGCAAATAATCCTCTTCTGCACCGAGAGTTCCCCTCAGAAGGCTCGTGGGAGCGGCTCTTCACAGAGTCCTGCATGCATGGTAACTGCACATGACATATTCTGATGAATGCATGACTCAAAAAGTGGCTACATGGTTGCAGTCCCGTCCGAGCGGAACCTATTTGACGCAGTTGGCCGTTAGAGTCTGAACTTTATTCTGCAGCTTGGTGTGAGACATCCTGCAGCCTGAGCTGACTGTCCGCAGCTTCTTCCGCTCCACAATCATGTGAACCAGCGAGTATCTGAACCGTCTGAGTGTCGGTTTTAACGGTGTAACCGGGCGGATGTTCCCGACGCACTGATCTCCTGCTGTCACTCCTCCAGCTGGCTGCAGAGTCCCGCCCACAGGCTGATCCGTCACCCTGACACCGGACACACACACACACACACACACGCGCACACACACACACACACACACACACACACACACACACAAACACACACACACACACACACACACGCACGCACGCACACACACACACACACAGACAGACAGACAGACAGACGGGCTGCAGCGTGATGCTCCTCGGTGGGTTTTCCTTCCTCGGTGGTTGGTCGGTTTCTCTTTAATAAACTAAAGGACTAAAAAAGACACAAAATGACTTAAAAAAATACACAAAATGACACAAAACAACTAAAAAAAAGACACAACAAAAGACACAAAATGACTAAAAAAAGACACAAAGTAACTTAAAAAAGACACAAATAAAATAGTCCCACTAGAATAAAAACCAGAGTTGATGACAAGATCACACACAATCACAAGATCACATTTATGTTGGTTTTTCTTTGTTTCTTTTTGGTTCTAAATGTTTTAATCCAGTAAATCAGAATAAAAAATCTATTATTATTATTATCAGGTCATATAGGTGAAAAAAAATATACCAACATGGCACTTAAACATTTTTGAAGTGGTTTATACAGACAGAATGAAAAGGACACACACACACACACACACACACACAGACAGACAGACAGACAGACAGACAGGGTTTTCCGTCCTCGGTGGTTGGTCGGTTTCTCTTTTACTCTGTCGGTTTTGGATTTCAAAGAGGCTTTTGATCTCTGTTTTTTTTCTCATGTGTGCATGGCTGCAGAGGCTGCAGACACAAATATATATATCGTTTAACCCTTTGATGCACAACATGGGTCATTATTATGAGATAAAAAGTCATAATAATGAGATTAAAAGTCGAAATAATGAGATAAAAAAGAAAAAAAAGAAAAAACTTAGCCTTGATAATAAAAATATCCATAATCAAAGTAAGTCGAAATAATGAGAGAGATGATAAAAAGTCAAAATTATGAGACAAAAAGTCATAATTATGAGACAAAGTCATTATTATGAGATAAAAGTCATTATTATGAGATAAAAAGTCATTATTATGAGGTAAAAGGTTGAAGTTATGACTTTTTATGTCATTATTTCTACTTACTTTGAGGATATTTTTATTATCAAGGCTAAGTTTTATCTTTTTTACTTTTTTTCTGGTGGAAATGGGCTTCGGAAATGGGAATTTTTTTTTAGATTTTCCAATGTAATCTGGTGGTTCTAACAACTCTTTTAAAGTTAAACCTTCAAAATAAGACAAACATAGTTACACATATACTCAAATTGTTCATTCAGTGAATCACTTTTTGTATCAATACACTTCTAATGCACAAGGTCATTTTTGACCCATGTGTGTAAACTTGATGTAATAATACAAAAAATACTTTTCTTCATAAAGTATGAAAGGAAAAATGGATATAATGATCTGTTGTAATAAAAAAAAAGGTATTCAAACACACAGCAGCATGAAATAACATGGGGAATGAATGCAGGTCATTGCATCAAAGGGTTAAGAAATTGTCTGCAGATCAGCAACAAAGATCAAATTAGGCTTCAGAGCCTTTACCAAAAGACACAGAATTGTTGATCAATGTTTTTAAAGTTCACTCTGCGTATAGTCAAACTACAAAACTATTCAGGATGCAAGAAAAAGTCTCAATAGTCCCAATACACAGAACATCAGCTGCAGTGTGTCAAAGAAAGGAGCAGAATGTCTGACAGCATCTAGTCGAGTTTGCAGGATGCTTTCCTGGATATTTTTACCCACAATCCTCTGCACACATACACCATATAGTACATACTTTTTCAAGAAAAAATACGTAATTTAGGACGCAGCTTCAGCGTTTGATTGACTGCACGTAGAGTTCAGAGTTATAGTGACACCTAGTGGTCATTTTATAGAACACAGGGGCACCATGCTGCCTTCAGGTACCGGGGGGAATTATGACAGTGTAGATGTTGTGCACTGCAAAAAGGTGTTTAGTCTAAAAACCAGATAAAAACAGTAAATCTGAGGGAAATGATCTTGCTGCATGGACAGATAATTTACCTTGACAAGATTTCTTCAATTAAGATTCATAAATCTAGAAATAAGCATGTTGAACGCTTAAAATTAGAAATTAACTCCTGAAATAGATTTAAACAAGATAAAGCTTCACTACACAGAAGCTACCATCCAGTCATATGTAACAAGCTAAGTCACACAAACACAACAAAAGTAGTTCACTACATAGGAAGCTGTCCTGTTTTGAGTTGCGCTAATTTCACATGACAATCAACATACATGTTTTGGTTGAAACAAATGTCATGCACATGTGTGTGTGTTGGCTGGGACCCCCAAACCTTAAATGGCCCATTTTACCTGATATCATCCTAGCTCAGGGATGGGCAACTTAAATGCTGCAGGGGGCCACAATGTTTCATGTTCACTACCACAGGGCCACATATAGGAGCGTACACTTAACCAGATATGATGAAACTGCAATTTTAAATATGTTTACAGTGCAGTAATTAACATATTTCATGCTCAAATGCATGTTTAACAGTATAAATAGGAATACAAAAGGTTTGAAGCAAATAAAAAATTACCACTTACTGTGATTTCCTTTTTCCCCCCAACATTAATAGCAAGAAGTAATTTTGTGCATTTTTACACTGCACTTTTAAGATTTCATGTTTTTGGTCATTTTGTGTCTTTTTTTGATGATGTTGTCACTCTAGCCTCTCCATAGTGTAACAGTGGGGGGGATTTTTTTGCCGTGTTTTTGTCTTTTTGTGTCTTTTTTTGTTAATTTTGTGTCTTTTTTGTTAATTTTGTGTCTTTTTTTCGGTCATTTTGTGTCTTTTTTGGTCATTTTGTGCCCATTTGTTTATTTTTTGTCTATTTGTTTACAGTGCAGTAACTTAACATATTTCATGCTCATGCTCATGTAAACAGTATAAATAAGAATACAAAAGGTTTGAAGCAAATAAAAAATAACCACTTACTGTGATTTTTTTATCAGTCCAAGAACAGCAGACCAACATTAATTGCAAGAAGTAATTTTGTGCATTTTTACACTGAACTTTTAAGATTTCATGCTCAAATTCATGTAGTTGTACTGAGGGCCACTTCAAGTGAGGGTGCCTGGGGCCTCCAGGTGCCTTTCCGTGCTGGAAATTTGAGTTTCTGATTTGTATTTATTTATTTATTTGATTGAAAGCAAAACATCACTTATTTTTATTTACTACTTTGAATAAAAAGAAGGATGTTTGTTTGAGATGAAGGGGAACATGCTGGTTCTAACAGTAGTAAAGTGTTTAAGTGAAGCGTCTCTGGCTCCATTAGCTCGCTGCAGCTTGGCAGGAGTCCAGCAGGAGTCCCACAGGGAGCACTTCTTGGCTCCCGGCCAACATCCTCTGAGGAGCCACTGGGAGGAGTGACTCCTCTGCTGGAAACCATCTGACTTACTGGGACTTCATTAGATTGTTTTGCTTGTCCACTGAGCGGTTTATTTAAGCATGATCCACTGATCCAGCTGGAGATCTGACTCAGTTAACCCTTTAGAGTTTGGGACTATTGGGGTTTTGGACTCCTTTTCTTTCTGCCTGTATATTTAAAATCTTTACCATGTCGTGTTGGTATCATTGTTTCCAGCACAACCTCACCTATATGACCTGACTATAATTTTTTTCATTTTGACTTACTGGATCAACATTTTGAACACAAAAAACACACAAAAAACACACATTAAAAAAAAACACAGATAAAAACACAGAAATGACTAAAAAACACTATATATATATATATATATATATATATATATAGTGTTTTTTAGTCATTTCTTTGTGTGTTTTATGTGTGTTTTTTGGTGTGTTTTTATGTGTTTATATATATATATATATATATATATATATATATATATATATATATATACACACATATATATATGTATATGTATATGTATATATGTATATATATATATATATATAAAACACATATAAAACACACAAAAAATAAAAATAAATTACAAAGAACACAGATAAAAACACAGAAATTACTAAAATAAAGCTGTTGAAGCATCATTATTTATCATCCATCTCCAAATACACCAACAACAAACAGACCTGGACATTTCTGTCCTACTTTATTTTGTCAGACTTACTTTTAAATCACTAAAACGTAATATTTCAGGTTAGGTAATACTGAGTATATATTCAATATGTGGAGAAAACTGGTTTGGTCATTTTATGTTGTTGTTTTTTTTTTGTCATTTTATGTCATATTACACAGTTTTTTGGTATATTTCTCTATTTATTGGTCATTTTACGTCTTTTTTGGTAATTTTCTTTCTTTTTTGGTCACTTTATGCAATTTTTTGGTAGCTTTTATTGGTCATTTTACTTCAATATGTACAATATGTGGAGAAAACGTTTTTTTCCATTTATGTCAGGGGGTTTTTGTGGGAAATTTTGTCTATTTTTTTGTCATTTTGTCTTTTTTGGGGCAATTTTGCGTCTTTTTTTGGTGATGTCACGTCTTGTGACGTCCACTTGTGGGCACTTGGAAAAATGTTTATATATATATAAATACCAATTTAATATAATTATTTAGAGAAATGCAATTTTTTCCCCTGATTTCTGTCACTCTAACTGTGTTATTGTGCACAAAGACTGTTTGAGCTGTTCTGATTGAGCTGATTCCACAGAGCTGCAGGATTTATAGAGATTATAGATATTTTATAGAAACGGCTCGTTGGAGAGAAAATAAAGTAATCTGATTACTTCCAAACACTCGGTCGGTAATAATTCAGCAGGTTATGTGATTGTTAGATCTGCTCCGTGTGTTTCTAAGTGTTTTTATGAGTCAGTTTAACCTGAAGGAAACTTTTAAGTATCATAAAATATAAAATATGAATGCAGATATATATTAACGGATTCAGAAACTAGATAAAAATGATTACTTTGCAGAAAAAAAGCCCCAAAGAAACACCTCCTATTTTGCATTTTAACATAGCTTATATAGCCAATAATATGGTCTAATTTTCCAACTTTCCAAACTTTCTAATTAACATTTTAAGTGGTTTATACAGGCAGGAAGAAAAGGATTAAAAATGGACTAAATAGCCCGAAAAGACTCCATAAAAGAAAAAGTTTTAGAAAGTTTAATCAGTTAAATAAAACAGTTAATTCCTCCTGAAACAAGCAGCTCAGGGTTGATTGACAGATCAGAGGTTCAGAGTAAAAATCTGATTTATCAATTAAATAAAACACATTAGAGCCTGAATCTCTGAAAGCTTGGATGAAAAATTATGAAAACATTTTATTAAAAACTAAAACAAAAAAAGTTTCTCCCCAGATTGTGATCCAGCTAAAATAAAAAAGTGAATGTGTGTTGCGTTTTCAGAAATCTTTTAACCTCAATAAAAGAGGAAATAAAGTCATGTAAAATGAATATAAAATCAAATACTACGAATAATAAATTAACATAGGAATAAATGAAATATAATACAGCATGACCCCGATTTTGTTGGTTTTATTTCCCTACAAACTTATTTTATACAAATATTTTTTAGGCCTACATAAAGCCTAAATTAGGCTAAATACAAACACGCAGAAATAATAAAGTTTTCTCAGATTTGTGCCATATAACGTATAGAAAGGCATATTTAATGCTGCTGATTATATAATGTGAGGGCCATAAATCCACAAGGGGTCGTTGTGGTAGTTGTGATGAACCGACAGGTCGGCCTGAAACACATGTGGAGCTTTCTCAACAATAAATACATTAAATCAATTAAACTGAATAGTTCATAATGCTGATAAAGTTCATTTCCACAGGTAAAAACACACACGTCGATAATTATATCACATTTTTCATCTTTTTTCTATATAAAACCAATTAAATAAATAAATAATTAACATAAATCGCGTTTATCTGCACTGTAAAAAAAAAAAAAGTATTTAGATTTTACGGTAAAAAAGACCGTAAAATGATAAATGGGTTAATTCAGTTTCAATAACAATGAAACACTGTAAATGTTTAGATCAGCCAAAACGGTAATTTTTTTTTAACTTTTTTTTTTTTTTTACATTTTTTAAACACATTACTTCACTGTAAAATACACTGGCTGGTGTTTGTAGCAAAAATATACTGTAATATTTCTATACAAGCCATCGTTTTTGCATTTATTTTTTGTAAAAAAATACTTTTTTTATCACTGTTAAATGTACTAAACACCATATCTCTAACTAAAATATAGGCTACTGTTATATGTTATGGTAAAGTCTTTAATTTATGCATTTTCATTTATAAAGTATTTTCTTTTCAATTATATGGCGGAACAGAGTTTCTTTTGGTGGAAAAAACTTTTTATTCATTTTTTTACGGTAAAATATGGACTACAATGGCAATCTTAAACAGGAAATCAACAGTGCTAATATAGCCTAATTTTACCGTAATATTAGAAAAAAGTTGCACCGTGTTTATTACGGTAAACTTCTGGCAACCACAGCTGCTGGGTTTCTTTTACCGTAAAAACAACAGTTTTTTGTTTTTTTTACGGTGTGATGTTTGTTAATATTATCAGAACGAATTCTTTTATATATATATATATCCTATATATTTGTATTATATTCATTAATGCGTTTTTAATTGCAGTTATTTTATGCCAGTTGTGGTAAATCAATGTTTTTTCGCTCAGAATAATTAAGATAAAATAATTAATTTGTATATATTTTGATTATTTCGTTAAAAGATGACGTTCCTCTGTCTTTGATTCATCCATCACTCCACAAGGACGCGAGTCAACATCTTAACATGACGTGATCAATCACTATCGATCCATGAATCCGTTTGGCTTGTTTTCCTGCTGCCAAGTATTGTATTGTGCGCTTTTAAAACAACAACAACAACAACAACAAAAATCTGTCCTTCGTCCTTTTTGTTTATTTCAAGTCCGCTTTCGTTTTTTCTCCTTTAGCTTTAAACTCTCCTCTGGTTGTTTGAGTCATTTGAGCTGTTTCTCTGCTCCGCGCGGAGAAAACAACACTTCCCCCTCCATGTTTGATCCGGATCACCATCACAAACCTTGAGGAAGCAGCTGAGACCGCAAAGAAACCAATTATTCACACTGTAGAAGTGTAAATCCTGTTAAAATGCGCACTTGATTCCTAAAATAAACCTCTATTAAAGCAAATCTCACTAAAAAGTGTCATGTTTTAAGGTTCTACAGGCTCCACCGGGTTTGTTTTCTTCTTCCTGTGACCTCACATTCATTCATTTATCTATTTTAATATTTTAATTTCATTTATTCGTTTATTTGTAAAGGGACAATAAGCCTGCAGAGACACACTGTCAGCTGCACAACCTGCAAGAGTTTATAGCTAAATGTTATTTTAAATGGGCATTGATATCAAATCATTAAAAAATATGCGTCAATCAAGTCAAAGTTTATTTATAGAGCACATTTAAAAACAACCTCAGTTGATCAAAGTGCTGTACATTTATTAAAATACAATAAAAATCAGGCACAAATGTAGTTATACATAAAAACAATGAAAACAATAATTACTAAAAACAGTAAAACAATAAAATAGTAATAAAAACTCAATCTAAAAACAGAGTTAGAGTTAAAAAAGAAAATAAAAAAAGTTAAAAAAAAGCCAAGGATTCTTTCCTAGCTCGGACTGAACGCCAAGTAGAATAAATAGGTTTTTAATAATTCAGATCACATTTCAGATAAAGTAAATTAAAATTAAATTCAAACCCTTTTTTTTGATTAGGCAGTAGTCTCTTTTTATTTTTAGAAAGATTTAAATATAGATAGATAGATAGATAGATAGATAGATAGATAGATAGATAGATAGATAGATAGATAGATAGATAGATAGATAGATAGATAGATAGATAGATAGATAGATAGATAGATAGATAAAAATAAAACATAAATAATTAAATTAAATAAAAAGAAGAACAACCTATGCATATTCAAGCAATAAAATGCAATAAAAATACCTAAGGAAGGAGTATTGGTTGTAGTGCAGAATAAAATATAAATATACAGTATAAAAACACATAAGGTGCAGTGAACAGTGAGCTTAAAAAACACATAAAGTGCATAACGACTGTATGTTATGATACATTTCAGATAAAGTAAAACAAAATTAATTTCTAACCCTTTTTTTTGATTAGGCAGTGGTCTTTTTTATTTTTTATTTTTAGAAATATTTAAATAAAAGCGTGTTTTACATGTCCAGTCCTGCAAATAAAATCACCTTTTTTTAATTGTAAATTATTTAAATCTGAACTAACTTACAGTAAGTTTTGTTGAACTCTTAGACTTAGAAATAGACTTTATTGATCCCTTTGGGAGGAAATTTAAGTTCCAGTAGCAAATTAAACAAAATAATACACTATTAAAGTAAATAAGTGAAAAAAGATCAGACAAATAAATGCATGGAGAATGGATATTGATAAATAAACATATTTAATTTAAAATTCTTTATTGAGCATGATAGTGTTTTGAAAGTAAAGAAAAGATTTAAAATCACATTTTATGTTGGACTAAAGGACTAAAAAAGACACAAAATGACTAAAAAAAGACACAAAATAACTTAAAAAAAAGACAACAAAAGACACACAATGTTAAAAAAGACACAAAATGACCAAAAAAGACACAAAATGACTAAAAAAAAGACACAAAATGACCAAAAAAGACACAAAATGACTAAAAAAAAGACACAAAATGACCAAAAAAGACACAAAATGACCCAAAAAAGACACAAAATGACTAAAAAAAAGACACAAAATGACCAAAAAAGACACAAAATGACTAAAAAAAAGACACAAAATGACCAAAAAAGACACAAAATGACTAAAAAAAAGACACAAAATGACCAAAAAAGACACAAAATGACCCAAAAAAGACACAAAATGACCCAATAAAAGAGACAAAATGACTAAAAAAAGACACAAAATGACCCAAAAAAAGAGACAAAATGACTAAAAAAAGACACAAAAAGACACAAAATTACTAAAACATAAATATACATGCAGAATGAAAAGGATTCAAAAATGGTCAAAATATCCCATAAAGACTCCATAGAGTTAACCCTCTTTATTAACCCTTTGGAGTTTGGGGTTATTTTGATGGGCTTTGACTATTTTTCATTCTGCCTGTATAAACCACTTAAAAAATATTGGTATCATATCAAACACAAAAAAATACATAAAAATGGCAAAACACAGAAAAAAACACAGAAAAAATGACAAAAAACATAAAAGCACAAAAAAATAAACAAAAAAAGATTAAAATAAAAACTGAAAAACACAAAAAAAATACACAAAACACGCAAAAACACACAAAAATCACACAAAAACATTAAGCACAAAGGATTGCATTAAATTAGCAGTTAAATAAAATATTGCACAAGAAAAAAAAGACACACAAAAACATAAAACACATTACACAAAATTACAAAAAACATACATAAAAAACACACAAAAACATGACAAAAAAACACAAAAACTACACAAAAATGGCAAAAACACAGAAAAAAATAACAAAAAAACATACAGAAAAAACATAAAAGCACAAAAAATACACAAAACACGCAAAAACACATAAAAACAAACAAAAATCCCACAAAAAACATTAAGCACAAAGGATTGCATTAAATCAGCAGTTCAATAAAATATTGCACAACAAAAAGAAGACACACAAAAACATAAAACACATTACAAAAAAATTACAAAAAACATACTTAAAAAACACACAAAAACATGACCAAAAAACAGAAAAACACAAAAACTACACAAAAATGGCAAAAACACAGAAAAAATAACAAAAAACATACAGAAAAAAACATTAAAGCACAAAAAATACACAAAACACGCAAAAACACACAAAAATCACACAAAAAACATTAAGCACAAAGGATTGCATTAAGTTAGCAGTTCAATAAAATATTGCACAAGAAGAAAAAAAAAGTCTGTGTAGAAATATAAGAATTTCATAAGTATTTTTTTATTACAGTGACTGGTCCCTTCTCCACATTTGGACCTTTTTGCTATCTCACATTATGCAATCTGTCCTTGGGGACTCTAATTGTGAATCACGTGGACGTGACCGAGAGTGTGTGGGGGGTTTGTTGGATGAGAAATGGTCATTTTGTATTGACCAACAGAGCTGATCAACCACTGCAAGGAGAGGAGGAAGAGAAGAGAGAGAGAAAGAAAGAGAGAAAGAGAGAGAAATAAAGAGAGAGAGACCCTGGAGTAAAGTGGCCCTGGAACATGGCAGAAGGTAAGTAGTTGGGGGAAGTTATCTCTGTTTCTGAAGGGCTCGGCTCTTCTTGTATTGTTTTAGAAGGGTTTTTTTTTGAGGGGGGGATTCTTCAGTAAGGATCCTACCCTGTGACCCCCCCCCCCCCCCTCCACCCTCATTGTTTAGGGGGAAAAGGTTGCCAGCCCCCTTTTGTTTACCTCCCTCTCCCGCTTTCCCTCTCGCTGCGCAGTTTCTGCTTTTCACAGCATTTTGCATGAAAGTGGCAATCTGTGAGGATTACCCAGTTTGAGGGCTGCAACCAAAAAAACAAAAAAAAACAAAAAAAAAAGGATACTGTAGCTTGGGTGCTAATTCTGACTCAAGGCAGAAGTGAAGACATGGGCTCCGTTTCTAACCAGGAATTCCCAGGTTGAGTAACTGCATTTAAAAAAAAGAAAAGAAAGAAAAAGAGTTAATGAAGCTGTGGTGTTTCCTGTCTGTCTGATTGTGGTGGAACATTTTAACGTGATGTGAAGTCTAACAATGAATGCATTAAGCGGTTTTCAGGCAATCTGACATCATGCAAACCTCCTGGAGCACTTAATCTGCACAAACTGGTGCGGTTTTCATTCATGCGCAGCTGCTTTTTTGCGTAATTTGCGATCATTTAAGTGGAAATTCAGCCTCAGCTCGTTACGCGTTGCATTGATTCCTATTGATTGGTGACGCACAGAGGAAGAAAAGTTTTAAACCTTGCAGAAATAGCCATTTTTTTCCGGATATGCATTGCATTTCTAACAGTTTATATATAGTTGTTTTAGTGCGTAATCATGTGCATGTTTCGCTGCAGGAGTGAGAAAGGAAAGTTTTGCAGAAATGTCGCCTTTTTCCGGATATGCATCGCATCTCTAACAGTTTATATGTCGTTTTTTAGTGTTTAATCATGCATGTTTCGCTGCAGGAGTGTGTAAGACCGAGGAGGATGAAGGACCCATCACCGAGGAGGATTCACAGTCTTACAACGGGGTCGGCTTGTGTAAATGGTTCAACGTCCGCATGGGTTTCGGGTTCCTGTCCATGACCAACAAAGAGGGAGTGCCACTGGACGAGCCGGTCGACGTGTTTGTCCACCAGGTAGGAAGATTTATCAAGAACCTACCAGAACCACTTGTGCACCCTAAAACACTGCAGAAAGTATCAACAGAGTGCTGAAATCTCCTTTTATATATCAAGTTAAATGCATTGCCAGCAGGAGTGAGATCACCCCACCTGTTTCCAATTCAGCTTAATTAAATTGACCATTTTTTTTCCAATTTTGCAAACCTGAAACTAGTCAGCAATGACTCATTAGTGTTAGTAAAACATTTTAAAAAGCCCGGATAAATCGATGTAAAGTGCATTAAAAGGACAAAACTACTCCTGTTGCAGTGAGTTTGGATATTTGAGTTAAAAGTTAAATAATGTGAGATGTGTTTTACATGAGTGTTTTTTTTTTTAACTTTGCAGAACCTGAAACTAGTCAGCAATGACTCATTAGTGTTAGTAAAAATAAAAAAAAAGTCGGATAAATCGATATAAAGTGCATTAAAAGAACCAAACTGCTCCTGTTGCATTGGATATTTGAGCTAAAAGTTAAATAATGTGAGGTGTTTTTTACATGAGTGGGTTTTTTTGGTTTGTTTTAACTTTGCAGGACCAGAAACGACTCATTAGTCTTAGTAAAAAAATAAAAAAAAGTCCGGATAAATCGATTTAAAGTGCATTAAAACAACCAAACTAACACATGTTGCATTGAGTTTGTATATTTGAGTTAAAAGTTAAATAATGAATGAATGTTTTACATGGGTGGGGGGTTTCTAGTGTGGTGGGTGTTTCTCCCTCAGGGGAACACGTGTTGCTGCCTCCCTCGTGGCTTTTTTTTTTTTTTCCTAAGAGGGACTGATGTGATATAATGTGATGAAAAACAAAACAAAGTGTATTTGGAGCTAACACACTTAAACAGGCTGTCATCGATGCTTATAAGGTGGATATGGATCATGTGTGAGCTGCATTATAACTGGTGTTTTAAAGAGGAGAAAGCACAGAATTGATCCTCTTGTGAGGCAGTTTGAACAGTCGATATTTGTTAGTTTTTGTTTAAAAACGGAGGAGTGGGTGCCACATTTAGCCATTTTAGCTTTGCTGCAATCTGTTTGGATGCTTTTTAAATGAGTGAGTCTCATGGTTTGACCTCATCCAGACAGTAAAGAGCTTATTGATCACTTCTTTTTAAGGTTAAAATATGCTTTTAACACACACTCACAGAGGCAATATATGGTTTCGCCTTTTTACGATAGCCCATATAAGCACTTTACATATATTTATGTAGGACTGGGTTGCTTATGTTTGTGTGGGGGAACAATAATCGATTATTAAATTAATCGTCAACTATTTTGAGAATCGAATAATTGGTTTAGGCAGTTTTTTTAAAAGCTTAAAACTTTTTAAGACAAAACGACCAAAAAAAGACACAAAATTACCAAAAAAAAGACACAAAATGACTGAAAAAACACAAAATTACTTTTAAAAGACACAATATATGGTTTCACCTTCTTAAGATAAGCACTTTACTTATATTCATGTAGGACTGAATTGATTATATTTGTATCTGGGATCATAACATTGTGATAAACTTGGATAAATGTCAATTTTACAGTTCTGGGGCTGTTGTATAAAGCTAATTTATCAAATGAGCCAGGGTTATTTGGTTTAGTCTGACTCATTTTCAGTTAATTTTAGTTCTATAAAGCAAATTTACAAATTAAGCAGCATAAAATACCATATAACTGAGCTTAAACTATGCTAGAATTGGTTTATGGGAAAGAAATACATTTCAGTCCTGCTTAAAGAATCTCTGTTGCTTCAGCAGAATTTGTCTGGTCTTTCTTTCGGCTTAGATGCAAGTTAAAAAAAAAAAAAATTAGCTTCATTTTGTGCATGTGTGCGCAGCCTAGGAAGTAATTGTTGGTATTCCTTTTAGAGTTACATTGATTCAGCACTAAATTAATCTGTAAACTGTTTGGATAACTCATCGTTAAAGTCATTTAATTCATGATGACCAAAAAAGACACAAAATGGCCAAAAAAAAGACACAAAATGACCAAAAAAGGCACAAAATGACTGAAAAAACACTAAATTACTGTAAAAAAAAAATACAAAATTACTGTAAAAAGACACAAAATTACCCAAAAAAGACACAAAATGTCTGAAAAAACACTAAATTACTGTAAAAAGACACAAAATGACCAAAAAAGGCACAAAATGACTGAAAAAACACTAAATTACTGTAAAAAACAACAACACTAAATTACTGTAAAAAGACACAAAATGACCCAAAAAAGACACAAAATGACCAAAAAAGGCACAAAATGACTGAAAAAACACTAAATTACTGTAAAAAAAGATACAAAATTACTGTAAAAAGACACAAAATGACCAAAAAATACACAAAATGACAGAAAAAAACCATGTTTCTTATCAAAAAAGAAACAAGATTATTTAAAAAGTGCAAGAAACAACGCCTCTCAGTTTTGTTCCATATTAAGCTGAATATCTTGACTGATAATGAGTTGGACTATCAGTTGTTTCTGGTGTTTCTGGAGGGAACTCCTTTATTCATGCAGGTTTAAAGCTCCATCCACCTTCATACATACGAGTGGTGGAGAGGTGGGAGGTGAAGAGGCGGGGGAGTGTGATAAGATAAAGGCTTAGCATGTGAATGAGGAGTCCCATAGCTGCTCATTCACCTCCAGGTTCCTGTCATAAAGTGATTAAAGGCTCTCTGCTGTCTGCTCAGCCCCCTGTGAGTGTGTGTGGCTCCCACTCTAAAGAGGAGAGGAGCTCTCACCCTTTATTTTAGCTGCATTTCCTCCTTCATCCAGACAAGAAGTTTAACTTCATTTGGTTTAGAGCAGGGGTCTCAAAGTCAAATTACCTGGGGGCCGCTGGAGGCAGTATCAAAATGACACAAAAAAAAGACACAAAATGACAGAAAAAGACACAGAATTAGCAAAAAACAAACAGAATTATTTAAAAAAGACACAAAATGACACAAAAAATACACAGGATTAGCAAAAAAGACACAAAATTATTTAAAAAAGACACAAAATGACCAAAAAAATGCACAGGATTAGCAAAAAAGACACACAATTATTTTAAAAAGACACAAAATGACCAAAAAAAATACACAGAATTAGCAAAAAACAAACAGAATTATTTAAAAAGGACACAAAATGACACAAAAAAGACACAAAAGATACACAGAATTACCAAAAAAGACACAAAATTATTTAAAAAAGACACAAAATGACACAAAAAATACACAGAATTACCAAGAAAGACACACAATTATTTAAAAAAGACACAAAATTACCAAAAGATACAAAAAATGACAGAAAAAAAACTAAATTACTTAAAAAAGAAACAAAATGACCAAAAAAAGACACAAAATTACTAAAAAAACACTAAATTATTTTAAAAAGCCACTAAATGACCCAAAAAATACACAGAATTACCAAAAAAAGACACAAAATTATTTCAAAAGACACAAAATGACAGAAAAAAAAACGAAATTACTTAAAAAAAAGAAAGAAAATGACAGAAAAAATACACAGAATTACCAAAAAAGTAATTAAAGGGACCTTCCACACACAACACGGTAAAGTGCCATTCATATAAAACTCACATTAAACTTTCATATCAAGGTGGGGGCCACAAAATATCGTCACGAGGGCCACAATTGGCCCGCGGGCCGCAAGTTTGAGCCCCCTGGTATATATGCATTCACATGAAGTTGGTCTATCATTTAAAACTAGTGTTTGATAGATCAGGTTTGAGACTCTCAGCTCTGACTCGTATCTGTTTCTCAGTGTTCTTCCTCTCTGTTGATGATGATGCATATCGAGAGATGCTCATTATTCCGTGAAGCCGTTGTAACTGAAGTATTGTTTGACTGTACACAGGAAGTTGGTGCCAGATTAATCATAATGCAAACAAGACATGAGTTGATCTGGGGATAGAAACTCAGTTTGGTGCTCCAGTAGTTACAGAGATTAGAAAGAAAACAGGAGGGAATTTGTTTTTTTTTGTTTTTTTTTACTGTAAGTATAATGCATAATGCCATTGAATGCAGGTTAAAAGATACACTGCAGGAAAGGTGTGTCTAAAAACCAGATAAAAACAGTAAATCTGAGGGAAATGATCTTGCTGCATGGACAGATAATTTACCTTGACAAGATTTATTAAATTAAGATTATTAAATCTAGAAATAAGCATGTTGAACACTTAAAATAAGAAATTAACTCTTAAAACAAGATAAATTAATCTAAATCTAAAGTTGTTTTTTTTTATCTTAGTAAGAAACAAATAATCATCAGGTCACTCTGCTCGGGCCAGTTCATCGCTGCTTGCAGCTTTAATTTATCTCTTTTGTACATTTTTTGCCTTTTTTGGCCATTTTGTGACCAAAAGAAGATGTAAAAAGATACAAAATGACCAAAAAACCCCACCAAAAAAAGACACAAAAGACATAAATTCACAAAAAAAAAAAAAAAAAATTACCAAACAAAACAGACACAAAAAAACCCCACCAAAAAAAGACAGTTTTTTTTTCTTATCCTGGTAAGAAACAAATAATCATCAGGTCACTCTGCTCGGGCCAGTTCATCGCTGCTGGCAGCTTTAATTTATCTTGTTTTAAGAGTTAATTTCTTATTTTAAGCATTCAACATGCTTATTTCTAGATTTAACAATCTTAATTTAAGAAATCTTGTCAAGTGAAATTATCTGAAATCTAGAAATAAGCATGCAACAGTACAACCCAGGCCCAGAAGCTTGCATCTGCATGTCAACAAACAATTCTCTTATTGCTCTCGATACTTTAAAAGTCATAATGCTTTTAAACTGAATCAGTTTCTCCAGAAGGAAAGCGTAACCAATGTCTAACTTCCCAGTCTGTCACTAGTAAATGTAGCCACGCGTGTCCATGATGGATGTTTGGGGGTTATGGCAACGTAAAGGGCCTCAGCCCTAAAATTAGTGGCCGCGTGTCAAGGAAAATGAACTCTGAGGGTCCGGTGGCCTTTGTGCAGGTGGACAATAGAGCCACGCATCCGAATGAAGCAGCCGCCGGCCGTGACCGAGCCCCACTTTGTCTCAGCTATTGTCCTGCTGCTCTGATGTCTTTCTCTGCCTCGCTCCGCTGCCACACATTCTGAGTTTACAGTTTACAGTTTACAGTTTACAGTTTACAGTTTACAGTACAGCCCAATAATACTGATTCAACATCACATCCACAAAGTTAAAGCCCCGATCCGGAGCTCTACCTGTGTACGTGTGTGTGTGTGTGTGTGTCGAGATAACCTATTAAAAACAGACACAGAATTACCAAAAAGAGACAGAATTAACAAAAAAAGACACAAAATTATTTTAAAACAGACATAAAATGACTAAAAAAGACAAAAAATTACAAAAAAAGACACAAAATTACAAAAAAAGACACAGAATGACCAAAAAGACACAAAATAACTAAAAAAAAAGACACAATGACTAAAAAAAGACACAAAATTACCAAAAAGAGACTCAGAATTACCCAAAAAGACACAGAATTAACAAAAAAGACACATTTATTTAAAAAGACACAAAATTACAAAAATTACACAAAATGACTAAAAAAAGACACAATGACTAAAAAAAGACACAAAATTACCAAAAAGAGACTCAGAATTACCCAAAGAGACACAGAATTAACAATAAAAGAGACTAAATTATTTAAGACACAAAATTACAAAAAATACACAAAATTACTAAAAAAAAAAAGACACACAAAATGACCAAAAAGAGACACAGAATTACCCCAAAAGACACACAATTAACAAAAAAGACACAAAATTATTTTAAAAAGACACAAAATGAGCAAAAATATACACAAAATAAAAATAAAAGACAATGACAAAAAAAGACACTAAATTATTTTAAAAAGACACAGAATTACCAAAAAAGACACCAATGATTTAACCCTTTCTTGATAACCTGTGGTGGGCATGTGGCCGGTGTGAGTCCGTTGTGGGGGTGGGGAGGTGACACGTGGGAGAGGAAGTGGGTTAACGGTCACCAGTGGAGTGGGGGCTCTGGTGGGAGTGGGGGGCTCCGGGGCTCTGGACGTCCATGTTGCCACTCAAATGTCATGGCTCACCAGTTGTGTTGCCGCGGTGACGTCCATGTAGCAGATGCCCAACTGTGAGTCGCAGGATTAGAGACGGAGCTTTTGTTTGTTGTTGTTGTTTTTCTCATCACAGAGAGCGTCACGATAGTACATAAAGGTCTCAAACTACCTCAAATTACCTGGAGGCAGGATCAGAATGACCAAAAAAGACACAAAATTACTAAAAAAGATACCGAATTACAAAAAAAAAGGCACAATGACTAAAAAAAGATGCAAAATGACAAAAAAAAAGACACAAAACGATCCAAAAAAGACACAAAATGACTAAATAAAGACACACAATTACTAAAAAAAGACACACAATTACTAAAAAAAGACACAAAATGACCCAAAAAATACACAAAATAAAAAAAAAAATACACAGAATTACTAAAAAAAAGACACAAAATTATATTAAAAAAAGACACATTATTAAAAAAAGACACAAAATTACCAAAAAAGTAATTAAAGGGACCTTCCACACACAACACGGTAATGTGCCATTCATATAAAACTCACATTAAACTTTCACATCAAGGTGGGGGCCACAAAATATCGTCACGAGGGCCACAATTGGCCCGCAGGCCGTGAGTTTGAGACCTCTGCTACAGAACAATTATCTTTTAATTGATGATCTGTGCTGAAGGATTCTCTGTTGATCTGGTTTGAAGCGGACCTCAGACTTCCTTCAGAATAAACGAGTGCTTTGAGAAGATCAGTTTGATCCCTGCAGGTTTTGGCGAACGCTCACTGCAGACGGTGTTTATCAGAACTGATAAATGGAAGTGACTTAACTCAGAAATTAGATAAAGAAAATGGGATTAATGTCTATCAAAACA
Source organism: Centropristis striata (assembly GCF_030273125.1). Lineage (NCBI taxonomy): Eukaryota > Metazoa > Chordata > Actinopteri > Perciformes > Serranidae > Centropristis > Centropristis striata. Next base: position 3,989,985 of record NC_081524.1, on the reverse strand, counting down.
AGCCTCCTTCACCATGCAACGCTCTTCTTTTTTGTCCACATCCTGCTATTGTTGTGACAGGTTAATCTCTGTCTCACCAGGGAGTTTTAAAAAGGGGTTTCCCATATCGTATCAATCCTAAAATCCACACCACACCTTCACTTCATCACTGTTTTCTTTGGAATCGCAAATGTCTGGAAGGAGAAAAACATGAACCTTCTTAAAGGTCGCACCAGGTGAACAAACACTGTAAAAAAGGTGTTGGAAAAACCCAGATAAATTAAATTAAAGATAAATTAAAGCTGCAAGCAGCGATGAACTGGCCCGAGCAGAGTGACCTGACAATTATTAGTTTCTTACCAGGATAAGAAAAACTTTTTGGGGTGTTTTTTGTGTCTATTTTGGTCTTTTTGTGTCTTTTTTTTGTAATTTTGTGTCTTTTTACATCTTCTTTTGGTCAAAAAATGACCAAAAAAGACAAAAAATGTACAAAAGAGATAAACTAGAAAATTTCCTCTGGGGAAATTCTGAAAGGGCCACGGGGGCTACTGCCGGTGTGTGTACACTATGATGAGATTCTTCAGAGATTTCAAACTACGCCCTTTAACCTCAAAATATGTGTGTGTGTGAAACATTTGTATCTGGAGGAGTGTGCGTGCTTACGCACGCATTTGTGTATGTGTGTAGCGAAAATCGCATAAAGTTACGTGTGTGTGTGTTTGAAGCATGTGTATGGATGTGTGAGGAGTGTGCGTGCTTACGCGCATGTGTGTGTGCGTGTATCTTTAACTGTAATCACATCAAAGACCAAAGGACCAATCAGAGCAAAGCAATCAACAGATTTAACTGCCACCAACAGCCGAATGTTCCGGAACAGTGACAGCAGCCAGAGGTGGACAGACTGGAATTTCTGGCCTCGAACAGAAAGCATTTTTGGCAAAACCATAATACCTATCATTGATCCGACTTCACTTTGAGCGTCCTGAGTTCTTCCTGAACGTCTACATATGTTTGTTTTTTTAAGAAAATTTTATAAATAGCTTTGTTAGAGCGATCTAAAAAAACTGTTACATCTCCCTTTTTCAGAAATCTTCCTGCATTTTTAATATGGGAGCCAATGAGGCTGTTGGCGGTGTTGGTGGATCATCTCTGCGTCCTACGCCCAAACTATAACTCTGACAGCTTTACCAGAGGATTGTGAGGGAGAAGACTAATTTTCCTATGTTTCTATGTATAAATTATTTCTGTAGAGTGGAATTTGCGGCCTGGAGCGCAGTTTTCAAATGTATTTTTTGACAATTTCTTCTCTCCCTCTACACTCTGGCGATGATGTCACACACTGTGACACGAACATTCCGTGCAATACACACCCATTATAATCTCAGAATTTCTCCAAAAATGATCATGTTCATTGAACAGGGATTGGTAAAAAACTATATGACCTATCGAAACGTGGATCAATACACCGATACACAAGACTAGTGTCTACTTTCGGCCGTCCCATTCATTTCAATGCAAAATTTTGGGCAGTTTTTCACAACTTACGTGGCAAAAAAATGTTATTCTGTAGAGGAAAGTAATAGCACACCGATCCCGATCAATCTGCATGTTTTGATATATAATTTGTCCTGCAACTCTTCAAGTTGTAGGACTAGTAGCGGGACGAAATTGCGTCCGGAAGAGGAAGAAGAAAAAATCCACAGTATAATAAAAGTGCATGGTGCGATTGCCCCGTGGCCCTAATAACATCTGCCAGCAGCGATGAACTGGCCCGAGCAGAGTGACCTGACAATTATTTGTTTCTTACCAGGATAAAAAAAACTGTGTTAGTGTTAGATAATTTATCTCGTTTTAAGAGTTAATTTCTTATTTTAAGCTTAATTCAACATGCTTATTTCTAGATTTAACAATCTTAATTTAAGAAATCTTGTCAAGTGAAATTATCTGTCCATGCAGCAAGATCATTTCCCTCAGATTTAGTGTTTTTATCTGGTTTTTAGACTAAACACCTTTTTTAACAGGGTAGTTCCAGCGAATATGTTGCTAACCAGAAGGCTAGGTCAACGTTTACTCTGAGCATATTCAAACATTTCCATTGTTTCTTCTTTTGTTGATAGTTAACACGCTTTTCTTATGTTGCTCTTCATCCTACATGCTACAAAATGAAATGTTTCTTTTGACAAAATAAAAGATGTCACGTATTGAAGCAGTGATATCAAAGCTAGATATCAATCATTAGTGCTTTCTCCTCCACTTTTATCTTGCACGTCTTTCTGCCAAACAACCATCCGAGGAATGTCACCCTGACCCCCAACCTCCTGCTGCCTTCTCACCCCACCCCCACCCAGCTCTAACCCTGCATCCTGCAGTTAGGGTTAGTAGTAGTGGTCAGTGTGTTAGTGGGGGGGGGGGGCAGTGAGGAATGCTGCTCCTCCAGAGGGGGATGGTTGAAGGTTATCCTCATCAGGTTTACCACTCAAAGACAAAGCAGCATTAAGACAATGGGGCCTTTTAGTTTGTGCACAGAGTGATGAGTGGAGTGGGAACAGAAAGCTTTGTTACTGATGTTTGTTTATCATAATGATCACTTCAAAATACCTGATAAGTCCTATCAGCTTGTGATGGTTTCACACAGAGAAGATGAGGTGAAGATTGTTCTCAAGGGCCAAAGTATCACTGCGAAAAAAGAAAGAAAGGTGTCTAAAAACCAGATAAAACAGTAAATCTGAGGGAAATGATGTTGCTGCATGGGCAGATAATTTACCTTGACAAGATTTCTTGAATTAAGATTGTTAAATCTAGAAATAAGCATGTTGAACACTTAAAATAACTCTTAAAACAAGATAAATTAATCTAAATCTAAAAATTTTTTTTTATCTTGGTAAGAAACAAATAATCATTAGGTCACTCTGCTCGGACCAGTTCATCGCTGCTTGCAGCTTTAATTTATCTCTTTTGTACATTTTTTGTCTTTTTTGGTCATTTTGTGACCAAAAGAAGATGTAAAAAGACACAAAATGACCAAAAAAAGACCAAAAAACACAAATCTAAATCTAGAAATAAACAGGTTGAGCGTAAGCATGCTGGTTGAGGTAGCACAGTTCATCCAGCATGGCTCTGAATGTATTCTCATCTAAGGAGAAAGTTAGAAGTCACATTCAAGCACTTTTTAATGATTTTACAGGTGTATTTAAGCTTTTTTTGGCACCCTTTCTTTAACCAAAGCTGTGGTAAATTACATATTTAAATACATTGCTGTAAAATTGTTCTGACACAAAGATTCTTTATATGAAGTATTCAGTCGGGTAGTGATTTATTATGGAAGTAGAAATAAGCATGTTGCACGCTTAAAATAAGAAATTAACTCTAATTTGCAGTGTAGCTCAGGCTCCTGGTTTCTGTTCTGTGTTGTTAATATATTATATGCTGTGTATTTGATGCTGTTATATAGAGTAATTGAGTCGATATCACCATAAGCTGCCTTTGAGACTTCCCCATTTCACAAAAAAAGTTGAGATTTTCCATTGAATTTCATATTTATTGTATTAAGTTGATGTTATGCTGTTAGAAATTGATGTTGGTCAAGCTTCTAATGATAATGACAACAACAAAAATAGCTGATAAGAGTTTAATTTAGGAGCTGATATCTAGACATTTAACATGGTTTTCTTGATGATGATTTTGGTTATTATCAAGAAAACCATGGAAAATGTCTATCAGCTCTTTAATTAAACTCTTATCAGCTATTTTTGTTGTTATCTTTATATTTGTTTGGACAAATGTACCTTTAGTTGTACCAGGCATTAAAATGAACAAGAAATTGAAGAAAACAAAGGTGCTCTAATCATTTTTCCACTGTATATCCCATAAAAAATGACCAGCAGTATTTCTGTGAGGAGGGGAAGCATTTAAGACACCATAAACTAGTTTTCATGATTTTTGATGCTGAATCCCTTTTTTCCTTATGTCGCCTTACAGAGCAAGTTGCACATGGAGGGTTTCCGCAGCCTGAAGGAAGGCGAGGCGGTGGAGTTTTCCTTCAAGAAGTCGTCAAAAGGCCTGGAGTCTCAGAGAGTAACCGGACCAGGAGGCGTCCACTGTGTGGGCAGCGAGAGGAGACCCAAAGGAAAGAAGGTCCAGAAGAGACGCTCAAAGGGAGACAGGTGAGCAGAGAACACCTGGAAAGAGCAGAAAAAAAGACAGTAAATTAATGTTGTTCATTGTGTAATCTTCAAAACCCGCACGGCTGCAACTAATGATTATTTTCATTATCCATTAATCTTTAATCCAAATATTTAAACCAGCGGTTCCAAAACTTTTTTAGCCCACACCTTAAAAAAAAAATGCAATAAGCTTTTTATAAAACCATCACAACAATGAGCATTTGAATTAATCTGAAACTAATGAATTAATGCAACAAAGTTATGTTCAAGCTTCCACTTTTAAGAGTAAAGAGGATGATAACAGGATCAGGATCACAGGCAGAAAGCAGATAAGTCAGGGAAAATGTTAAAATATTTTGAGCCACGTTGAACAAAAATTGCAGCAAGTTTAACCCTTTGATGCACAACATGGGTCAAAAATTACCCGCATTCATTTCCTTCATGTTATTCATGCTGGCTGTGTGTTTCTGTGCTCTATCTTTTGATATCAACTTATTTTATGATTGAATATTCCAAGTATTCTTTAAATATCTTGTTTTTGATGAGAACTGATCATTATTTCCATTTTGCCTCTCATACTTTATGAAGAAAAAACGTTTTTGTATTACTACGTAGCTAACTACTTGGCTAAGTAGCTTGCTAAGCTAACTACTTAGCCAAGAAGTTAGCTAAGTAGTTACCTTAGCAAGCTACTAAGCTAACTACTCAGCCAAGAAGTTAGTACAGTAGTTAGCTTAGCAAGCTACTTAGCCAAGAAGTTAGCTAAGTAGTTAGCAAGTTACTCAGCCAAGAAGTAAGCTAAGTAGTTAGCTTAACAAGCTACTTAGACGTCCTCAAATCTCTTGTTTTGTCCACAAACCAAAGAGATATTCAGTTTATTGTCATAAAGGAACAAAGAAACCAGAAAAATTCACATTGAAGAGAATTTGGACTTATTGTCTTTAAAAAAAAAATTTGCTCAAACCAATTATGAGATTATCAAAATAGTTGGCGATTAATTTAATAATTGATTATTGTTCGATTCATTGAATAATTGTTCTAAAAACCTGTAAAACACTCAAAATAAGTCACAAAATTCCACAATCCATGTTTTTTTTCCCCCTTTAGACAGCAACAGATAATTCAGTTTTACATTAGAGCCCCTTACAGGCCACCAGCAGTCATTGTGGTGTCCAGGTTGGATCGGATATACTCTGGTGTTTTAGTTTCTCCCCATTTTCCTTCCTCTTCCTCTTCCTCATCCCCACCCCCCACCCCAGCCCTAGCAGGGGTCACAGCAGCAGGCTTGACGTGTGACCTGGATCAATAACTGTTTAAATCTGCTGTTCCCTGGTGAATTCACACCCACTGACTCTCTCTCTTTCTCTTCCTAAACCACCAATGTGATTTGCAAATCAAAAAAAAAAAATATCTTAAAATGAATCTAAAGTTTGGTTATTCTCTCACTTTATCAATATTTGATCTGAACTACGGCTGCACAATTAATCAGAAATGTATCCAAGTTGCAATGAGGACAGTAAAATATTAAAATCACAGGCGGTGCATCATGTTAAAGGCAAAATACCATTCAATGAGGAAAAACTTGCGGCCCGTGGGCCAATTGCGGCCCTCGTGGCGATATTTTGTGGCCCTCACCTTGATATGAAAGTTTAAAGTGAGTTTTATATGAATGGCACTTTACCGTGTTATGTGTGGAAGGTCCCTTTAATTGTCTTTTTTTTGGTAATTCTGTGTCATTTTTTGGTCATTTTGTTTCTTTTTAAAATATTTTTGTGTCTGTTTTTAAATAATTTTGTGTCTTTTTTTTGTAATTTAGTTTTTTCTCATTTTTTGTCTTTTTTTTTATATTTTTGTGTCTTTTGAAAATAATGTCTTTTTAGTAATTTTTTTTGGTCATTTTGATTCTTTTTTTAGTAATATAGTTTTTTTCTATCATTTTTTTTTTTGTTTTAGTCATTTTGTGTCTTTTTTTTGTCATTTTGATTCTTTTTTTTAGTAATTTAGTTTTTTTTCTGTCATTTTGTGTCTTTTTTTTAGTCATTTTGTGTCTTTTTTTTAGTCATTTTGTTTCTTTTTTTGGTCATTTTGATTCTTTTTTTAGTAATTTAGTTTTTTTCTGTCATTTTGTGTCTTTTTTTTAGTCATTTTGTGTCTTTTTTTGGTCATTTTGATTCTTTTTTTAGTAATTTAGTTTTTTTCTGTCATTTTGTGTCTTTTTTTAGTCATTTTGTGTCTTTTTTTTAGTCATTTTGTGTCTTTTTTTTGGTCATTTTGATACTGCCTCCAGTGGCCCCCAGGTAATTTGAGTTTGAGACCCCTGATTTACATAAACCCCGAAAAAAGTACTTCAATGAGTCTAGGTCCTCTGTCAGTTTATCAAAAAGAGCCAAAACTCGATCAAACGACGGACACATTTTTGGTCATAAAACACATCTGTGTATTGGAGTGATTTTTGAGTCCCTCCTTGAATATCAATGCGTTGGGGGTTAGAGGTGTATCAGCTTCACCTGGCTGTCAGCTGTGATTAGAGCCAGAGAGTAGTCGGTGAGAGCAGAGATCATTACGGCCTCAAAGAGTCCTGGGAGGCCCGCTGCAGCTCAATAACTCTCTGTAGAGCCACTGATCCACCAGAAGATATCGCTGCCCTGCAGCGTGTTTCATTATGCAGCTGGAAGGTGTTTCATTGGTTCACGTATGATTGATTGATTGATTGATTGATCAGATATTACTCATACAGGAGTAGAGAGGACTTTTCAGTTCTTTTCGGTTCATGTTTTGCCACCAAAGTGAGCAGCGTTTTTTTTGTTTTTTTACTACACTGCAAAGCTTACCAAGTGTTTTCTTCTTATATCGAGCAATAGTGTCTTAATTATATTGTTTTGAGTATAATTTACCTGCTGACCATAGATTTATGTGTTCATTTAATTATTAGTATTATTAGTATGTGCTTATTTAACCTTCTGGAGTTTCCAAAAGCTCCAAAGCATGACTTCTTGACACAAAATGACTAAAAAAAGACATAAAATGACCAAAAAAGACACAAAATGAGAAGACAGAATGACCAAAAAACCCCACAGAAGACACAAAATGACAAAAAGACACAAACTGACAAAAAAAGACACAAAATGACAAAAAAAGACACAATTATTTTAAAAAGACACAAAATAACCAATAAAAGACACAAAATGACTAAAAAAAGACACAAAAAGATACAAATAACCAAAAAAGCCACAAAATGACTTACAAAGACATGAAAAGGATTCAAAATGGACAAAATAGCCCAAGACTTCATAGAGTTTATTATTATTGTGTAAAGACTTCTTTTTAGGATTGACATTGTGTTCTTTTTCATGCTTTTCAAGCTATTCAACTGTTGAATATGGTGATTTTTTTACCTGAAATTTTGGCTCAAATTGAGAGTTCTAGTTGCATGTAGTTTTAATGATATTTCAAAAGCATTTTCTACCACCAAAACGTGCTAGTTTCAAGTATTTCTGGCTAATGTTTTTTACTACAGTTCGGCTTTTCAAGCCACAATTGCTCAAAATAAATACATTAGGATGTATTTCAAGCCATCGTTGTTTGTCCCAGTTTCTAGATATTTTTACTTATTTAAAGAATTCTTACACAGACAAATATTCTTCCTGCACTGGCAGATAATTTAACTTGTTTCTAGCATGTATTTGTTTAATTCTAGTGAATTATTTCTTATTTTTTGTCAGTTGGTTTTTGCAGTGACCACCTTTTGTGAGTGTGTGTTTGAGGGTGGGGAAAAAAAAAAAAGAGCTCCTGTCCATTTAATTGATAACAGATGTAAGAGCCCGGGCATTGGGGGTGAAAGGTCGCCGTTGTCATGGCAACAGTGTATGAGTAAATGCAAAGAGGGCCGGGGGGGGGGGGGTGGGAGCGGGGGTTAGAGGAGTGAGGAGAGGGCAGGGAGGGTTAGGGTTCAAAGGTCATTGCTGCAGCTTTTCCAGACAAAGGGACCACTTCCCTTCGTCCTGATGGATGCTGATGGAGCGAGCTGCTCCGTGGTGACGGTATAGACCTTGACACCGCCCCAACCGCCGCGCTGACCCCTCGCCAGCCGCCCCGTTCAAACCTCATCTGCCGCTACAATGGCGGCCGGGGGTCGGCATGGCGCCCCACGCCCACCACCCATCTGTCCAACGCCCCTGCACGCGTGGCCATTCTGGAGGTGGTGTTTGAACAGAGGTGGCCGATGGCGCCCGTGATGGCGCCCGCTGACCTCCGCGGTTGTTTCATTTCTAAAGTTCAATGGCGATGAAACGGGTGTTTTACTTTGATACAATAGAGTCCGACAGGAAGCTGCTGGCAGAGACAAAGTGACAGACAGGACGAGCTGCTGGTGATATCTGGAGCTCATAGGAGTCAATGCAACTATAAACCTGAAGACAGATGTTTTAGGCAGGAGTCTCGGGCTATTTTCTCCATTTTTGAATCCTTTTCGTGTCTTTGTAAGGCATTATGTGTCTTCTGTGGGATATTTTTTTTGGTCATTCTGTCTTCTCATTTTGTGTCTTTTTTTCAGTAATTTTGTCTTTTTTTGGTCATTTTGTGTCTTTTTTAGTCATTGTGTCTTTTTTTGGTCATTTTGTGTCTTTTTTTAGTCATTTTGTGTCTTTTTTTTCAGTAATTTTGTCTTTTTTTGGTCATTTTCTGTCTTTTTTAGTAATTTTGTGTCTTTTTGGTCATTTTGTGTCTTTTATTTTAGTCATTTTGTGTCTTTTTTTGGTCATTTTCTTTACATTTATATTACATGTCATTTAGCTGACGCTTTTGTCCAAAATATACATATATACACAATAATTATTGTGATGTTCCTTTTTCCTGTGGAAGTGGTCTTACTGGCCGGTCAGGAACCAGTCTGGAACCAGTCTGAACCGGGGACCTTTCCCCCGCTCATCTATTGGTTGGTGATTGTGTTACGTCACTGAGACTTGAGATAATATCAAACACGTTTGATATGATCCAAACCAAGACTAGGAACAGACTGATATGAACCAGAGCAGATTACTACCTTAAACTTAACCATGGAGCTGACGGAGCGCCGTGACTCCAGTAAAACTCCTAGATTTACTAAAGACTTCCAGTTTTTAGTCTGGGACTGTAGAACTCTTTTGGTGTAAGCCAGCATTACTCATGAAACTACACCATTTTTAATGAATCTGGCCTCTGGTCAACATAGTTTTTGCCATTAGAAGCTTCTCACCTCACTAGTGAAACATTCCAGTAACTCCTGCTTGGCCGGCCTCCTGACCTGGAATGCCCTTACAAGATTTATGACAAAATGCAGAGTCGGGTCATTCCAGGTGAGATGTTGCCACCTAGTGGGAAACTGGTGCAACTTCAAGTCCCCCTCCACTCACAATGTGCTTCAGTTATTGTTCCTTCATTTCATGTTTTACCTTCACTGTGATGTGCAGAGTTTTGCACTAAATGACTGTTATAACATTTATCTGCTCAAGTAGCAAAGTGTCTAATATATATTTACTGCCCTTTCAGACCCTTTGGGCTGAAAATGTTCACTTCCAAAAAAGCGCTATAAAAACTTGACAGATTAATTTCTTTTTTTCTACTTTTTTTCTGCATAAACCTCTTAAACAACTTCTGCCCTGCTCAACACTACCAAACATTCAAAAATATTGAGGATTTTAACCCTTTAAATGCCAGTTTGATTGCACGATGACACAAATAAGACACAAAATGACCAAAAAAGACACAAAATGACCAGAAAACACACAAAATGACAAAAAAAATACTCAATGACCAAAAAAAGACACAAAATGACAGAAAATGACCAAAAAAGACACAAAAACAGAAAATGACAAAAAAGACACAAAAAGACAGAAAATGACAAAAGACACAAAAAGACAGAAAATGACCAAAAAAGACACAAAAAGACAGAAAATTACAAAAAAATACTATAAAAAGACAGAAAATTACAAAAAAGACACAAAAAGACAGAAAATGACCAAAAAAATACTATAAAAAGACAGAAAATTACAAAAAAAAACGAAAAAAAGACAGAAAATGACAAAAAAGACACAAAAAGACAGAAAATGACCCAAAAAAAAGACACATGACTAAAAAACACACAAAATGACTAAAAAGACACAAATTAACTTAAAAAAAGACACAGAATGACTAAAAACTAAAAACCACAGTTGACAGGATCACACACAATCACAAGATCACATTCATATTGTTTTTTCTGTTTCTTTTTGGTTCAAAATGTTGATGCATTTAAACATGTTTTAAGTAGTGTATACAGGCAGGATGAAAAGGATTTAAAATGGACCAAACAGCCCGTAAAGACTCCTTAGAGTTAAACATACTACAGGTGACTAAACCCTCTGGTCTGGTCTTGCAGGTGTTATAACTGCGGAGGCCTGGACCACCACGCCAAAGAGTGCAAACTGCCCCCCCAGCCCAAGAAGTGCCATTTCTGCCAGAGCATCGACCACATGGTGGCCAACTGCCCAATCAAAGCACAACAGTCCTCGCCGGGTTCTCAGGGAAAACCGTCGCCCTCGAAAGGAGACGAGGAGGAGCACAGCCGCCCGGCACCTCCTCCTCCCGACGCCTCCGAGTAAGATTAAGGCGAGAAAACGGGCAAAACAGCACAGAGGCCAATCAAAGTGCTCCGCCGGAGAGACGGGACACACGGAACCCTCCACCTGTCCACGCTGCTTTTGGAACTACCTCAGGTTATATGAAAGAAAAGAAAAAAGATATTGCTGATGAAGAATGTTGCTGAAGTTGATTTTGTTTGTTTGTTTTCAGTTGGTGTAACACTCAGGAATACTGCTGTATTATTGCACTCAGGACGCTTTTTAAAAATGTTGGAATAACTGCTGTTGTTTGAGGGGTTTGAGATTGTAGTCAGCGATGCCATATGACCGATTATCTCGACGACTTTTTGTAGAATCTGTGTTTTTTTTTGTTTTTTTTAATGTGAAACGGTGCCCCTCCCCTTCCTGTGGGAAAATACACACTACAGGCCAAAAGTTTGGAAGCAGCTAAAATTTTCAGTTATGGATTCTTTGGATTTTTGGATGTGTTTACTGCATATTCAGACTTTATCTTTTATTGAATTTAACCATTTTCCTGTTGAATAAATGTTAAGAAAAGAAAAGAAGGGCTTAGTTTTAGGGTTGAGAAGATTTGGAAGAGTCACAACTTCAATGCAAAAGTGGAAAAAAAACAAATCCCAGTTTGCATTATTCACTTTAGCTCTTTGGCTTTTGAGAGTTTGGATACAAAAATCCCAATAAATCTCAACTGTGTTCATATCTCTGACAAAAGAAACAAGAGTTCAGATTTAAACATTAACCCTTTATCAGGCAAAGAACTATATTTGATAACTTCAGGTAATATTTCGAGAAAAAAGTTGCAAATTTATTAGATTAAAGTGGCAAACCTACAAGAAAAAAAAGTTGCAGATTTAAGAGATTTAAAGTGGCAGATCTGTGCGAAAAAAGTCGCAGATTTACGAGAAAAAAGTGGGGAAAAGCTACTTTTTTCTCCCAGATTCACCACTTTAACCCATTACATACTGCCAGAATGTGTAAAAAAAATAAACATCCGAAAATAATATTCTGAGAAAAAAGTTTACGAGATTAAAGACGCAAGTCTACGAGAAAAAAATTCGCAGATTTATGAGATTTAAAGTGGTGAATCTGGGAGAAAAAAGTTGTTTTTTTCCCACTTTTTTCTCGTAAATCTGCGACTTTTTCGCGCAGATTTGCCACTTTAAATCTCTTAAATCTGCAACTTTTTTTTCTTGTAGATTTGCCACTTTAATCTAGTAAATTTGCCACTTTTTTCTCAAAATATTACCAGAAGTTACCAAATATAGCTCTTTGCCTGATGAAGGGTTAAGGAAAGAAGGATACACAAAGTCTAAGCAATAAAAACACCAAAGACCTGATAATTATAGTAAAAAAAATGTGTTCTAATCAGTGACTCTTTATCTAATAATCATGTTTATTTTGTTGCAAAGTAAAGCAATGAAACTATGATCTTTTTTTGGACCAATTTGATCTTGCTTCCAAACTTTTGGCCTGTAGTTTACCTCTTTTTGTTTTTGCGTAATACTCACTTAGTGTCTTTAGTGGAGAGTTACACTTTTGCTGCCTTACATTTAGTCTTTTTTTTTTTTTTTCCTGACCGTTAATGCCTCTTTTATCCGACAAGGCAGAGACGTGACAGTCGGTACCTCTGTAATGAATGTTAGTTTGCATATCGCATGGGGAACGGGAGGGTTTGGTGGAAACACATGGGACATAGGGTTATATAAGGGTATCGCTATAGGCAACGTATTGGCAGCTGCCAATATTGCAATTGACCATCCAGTTTTCCTGGGGCCAAATGAATGTCAGACCACAAGTGGTTACCATCGTTCTTTTCTTTGCCATTTCATTATTTTCCATCCAGCGTTTTGCTGTTTTTTTCTAATAATAAGTGGACGGTCTACCTCATTTTAGTGCACGTTTTTGGGTTTTCGCTACCAAAACTGCCGTTCTAACTGCTGATGGTAAACAGAATATTCTCAGAATACAGTTTTGGAGATTTGAATTGGGATTAAATCAAATCCTTTTTGCACTACGGTGTTTTCACAGCATTGCAATTAGTTGTAACATAAAGAGTAACTTAACGCTCTGATGCATTCCCTTTAATTCCAACACTGGAAATGTGTGGCAGAGGGTGTTTTTTTTAAAAGCTTGCACTGCAAAAAAGGTGTTTAGTCTAAAAACCAGATAAAAACTAAATCTGAGGGAAATGATCTTGCTGCATGGACAGATAATTTACCTTGACAAGATTTCTTAAATTAAGATTGTTGAATCTAGAAATAAGCATATTGAACACTTAAAATAAGAAATTGACTCTTAAAAGAAGGTAAATTATCTAACACTTCTTGGTAAGAAACAAATAGTTTGCTCTGGCCAGTTCATTGCTGCTTACAGCTTTAATTTGTCTATTTTGTACTTTTTTTTTTTTGTCTTTTTGGGTCATTCTGTGACCAAAAGAAGATGTAAAAAGACACAAAAAGACGCAAAAAAGACGCAAAAAAGACGCAAAAAAGACGCAAAAAAAGACGTAAAATCACAAAAAAGACATAAAAAGACGAGAGTTTAATTTCTTATTTTAAGTGTACAACATGGTTATTTCTAGATTTAATACTCTTTCATTTAAGAAATCTTGTCAAGTGAAATGATCTGTCCATGCAGCAAGAAAAAGCCAGATTATTAGACTGAGTGCAGCTCAAATCTCAATCAGAGATCCATCCATTCATCCATTCTCGTCCGCTTATCCGGGGCCGGGTCGCGAGGGCAGCAGGTTAAACACAAAAACCATGGGGTTTTTTTAGCCTGGTGTTAAGTTAAGTTACTCTTTAGCCTTTGTGACTTTCCACCACCAGTTTATTGGTACTGCTGTGTAAAATGACTACTGCTTCATAAAAACCTCAACTTGGATTTGATAGAATCCCAACCGACATGATACTTAATAACCAAATAAACCATCACTTCTAATAAGATACGTAACCTGGACTGTAAGTTACTGAGGGGTCCAGCTAGCTCTCCTCTTGATACTTGAATAAAAAAAGAGGCAGAATCAGACATGATGTTGCCAGTGGGAAGGCTGGTTTTTGTTTATATCCAGTGTGATCCATTTCTAGGTAGTTTATTTAAGACATAACCTCCCTATGAACACCAGGAGGAGGAGCATGTAGATCTAGCTAGCTTATCAGCAATTTACTCCCGTTTTACAGGAGAAGCTGACACGACTTTAACACCCAATTAATATATATGAAAGATTATTCTAAAGCCTTTTTAAAGAAAGAAAAAAAATCATACTACTTTATTTATTTTCATCCAAGAGTGCTGCCACTTCTCCCTCTGCTCCTGTTGAAGCCTCTCAGCAATGAATGTTCTCCTCAAAAAAAAACTACCAAATGTCATTCAGAGCTATATATGACTTGAGAATATATTTGGTTAACACACTTTTTTTTTTAACATCCAGGTACTCGTATTACTTTGTACATATGTGCTTGATAAATCACTGTCAATGTCCTTATCAATAATAACTCAATGCAGTATGAACAGTAATATATTGCAACACATGCGTAACAATATACATAATGTACAGTTAAACTACAGGCCAAAAGTTTGGAAGCAACTTACATTTTCTGGCTTTTTTTAAAAACCAGAATGGATTCTTTGGATTTTTGGATGTGTTTACATAATGAGACTTTATCTTTTATTGAATTGAACCATTTTCCTGCTGAATAAATATTAGCAAAAGAAAAGAAGGGCTTAGTTTTAGGGTTAAGTCACAACTTAAAAAACTAATCACAGTTTGCATTATTCACTTTAGCTCTTTGGTTTTTGAGAGTTTGGATACAAAAATCCGAATAAATCTCAACTGTATTCATATCTCTAACAAACTACCACAGAAATGGCTAAAATTAAACCGTAAAGAAACAAGATTTATACATTAACCCTTTGATGCACAACATATAAACACCTTCTAATGCACAACATGGGTCAAAAATGACTCATTTCCCATGTTATTTCATGCTGGCTGTGTGTTTAAATATCCTTTTTTATTTATTACAACAGATCATTATATCCGTTTTTCCTTTCATACTTTATGAAGAAAAATAGTTTTTGGATTATTACAAGTTTGGGTCAAAAAAGACTTTGTGCATTACAAGTGTAGAGATGCAAAAAGGGTTTTTATTCAAAAAGTAAGAAATGAAAACAAAACATTAGGACGTATGATGATAAAGAACAAGTTGATTGAGGAAAACCTGCAATACTGAATGATGGAATTAATTTATTGCAAAGATATAGAATATAAAAACTTAGTCGGGTCACTTTAGACCATGTTGTGCATCAAATGGTTAAAGGAAAGAAGGATACACAATGTATAAGCAATAAAAACAACCTGATAATTATAGTAAAAATGTGTTCTAATAAGCGACTCTTTATATAATAATCATGTTTATTTTTTTGCAAAGTATAGCAATGAAACTATGATCTTTTTTTGTACAAATTTGATCTTTCTTCCAATCTTTTGGCCTGTAGTTTACTGTACAGTTCCATAGTATTATGAGGACTGACGCAAACTGTGAGTTTGTTTTTTTATTGTTGTTTTTTTTTGCCTTTTTGTTTATTTTTGTGCGCAATGAGTTTTCATTGTTATTCCTATCTATCTATGCCAAAACCAATGCAATGTTACTCTGCACTAATCATGTGTAAGATGCATTAATTACCTTTTTATATTCAGTTTAATCTCTTTTTTTGAATATATGTTCAATATTTTATATTATATTTTTTAGATTTTTCATACGCCACATACAGTCGGTCGCTAGTTGGTTGGTGGGAAGGGAGGAAAAAAAAAAAAAAGAAGCAAACAACTCCACTCTTAGACTCATCTCAGGAAATGGCAATCTGAAAACTCAGGGAATAGTTCAGATTGATCAGAAGGAGTCGAGGAGTTTTAGACTGAATGTTCATCCACATGATGTGAAGCGTAGGACAAAGATGTCAAAGTAAAAAGGGTTCAGGAATGTCTTGGAGCAAAAGATTTATTTGTACTTTTAAGGGGAAATAAAGAAGAAGAAAAAGAGGTAACGCTTTATATTAAGGAGCACATATTCAACATGTATTAGCTGCTTATTAGCATGCAAATAAGTAACATATTGTCTCTTAATGAGTCATTATTAAGTAGTTATTAATGCCTTATTCTGCATGGCCTTATTATACAACCAGTAAGACATTAACTAACCTCAGTAAGGTTATTATAGTTAACGAAAACTAACAAAACAACGAAAACTTGAATTGAAAAAACATTTTCGTTCACTAAAATAAAAATTTGTAATAAGCAATAATTCTGAGGTTATTGAGGGAAAACTCAAAGAAAATTTTAGTTAGTTTTATAACAACATAATACAGTTTCAGTTAGTTACCGTTTTTATTTTTATTCCAGTTAGCAAAAATGTGTTTTTCAATTCTAGTTTTTATTATTTTGTTAGTTTTCGTTAACTATAATAACCTTTTATTGAGGGAAAACTCTTAGTTAATGTCTTACTGGTTGTATAATAAGGCCATGCAGAATAAGGCATTAATAACTAATTAATAATAACTAATTAAGAGCCAATATGTTACTTATTTACATGCTAATAAGCAGCTAATTAATGTTGAATATGTGTACCTTAATATAAAGTGTTACCAAAAAAGATTATGGACAAAAAAAAGCAAAAGATTCCAAATGATGTGAAATAGAAATGATTGAGATTTTTGATGCTTTGTCAACTTTTCCATTCACTCAGTGTGATGATGTTATTTCCTCCCCTTTTTTGACATAACTTGCCATGATATGTGATATGATATGAAGAGAATGTTCCACTATTATTGTATTTTTTTCCTCTATAATCGTTGTAGATGGGGATGTAGTAGAATATTGTAAAAGGGATCGGGGCTAGTAGTATATAATCCATCCGGGGTTGTCTCATCTCAACACATGGCCGATTCTTATTCTTGATGTTTCAGACTATCAATGCTTCAGACAAAAAGAATGTGTCAAATATTGTCTCATACTCTACTGTTTTATGGTGTTTAAAGTGACAAAAAAATAACAAAATGTGTTGATAATTCCACTCAGGATATGTAAAGGACAGAAAGATTGTTACAGTTAAGTGCTCTGATTAATTAAACGGACGGGTTTTTTTAATTTTCTGTGTATTTTTTATTTACCACTTATGATTGCAGTGCCAGTATAACTCCTCTAAAACTTGAACACTTTCTGTTATTATCTACGTTTAAAAAAGGGACACTTTTTGTTACAAATCGACTTCATAATTCATCTGTCAAACTCTTAATTCTTTATCAGGCAAAGAACTATATTTGGTAACTTCTGGTAAAATTTTGAGAAAAAAGTTGCAACTTTACTAGATTAAAGTGGCAAATCGGCCACAAAAAGCGGCAAAAAAGTTGCAGATTTACGAGAAAAAAGTGGGAAAAAAACAACTTTTTTCTCCCAGATTCACCACTTTAACCCTTAATAGGGCACTCATTGAAATACTTGCGAATTCCAAATTTCAACCCCAGAGAATATTGGAGGATATTACATACTGCCAGAATGTGTAAAAAAAAAAAAACATACGAAAATAATATTTTGAGAAAAAAATTTACGAGATTAAAGTGGCAAATCCACGAGAAAAAATGCGCAGATTTATGGGATTTAAAGTGGTGAATCTGGTAGAAAAAAGTTGCTTTTTTCCTCACTTTTTTCTCGTAAATCTGCAACTTTTTCCGCGCAGATTTGCCACTTTAAATCTCTTAAATTTGCGACTTTTTTTCTTGTAGGTTTGCCACTTTAATCTAGTAAATTTGCAACTTTTTTCTCGAAATATTACCAGAAGTTACCAAATATAGTTCTTTGCTTGATAAAGGGTTAATTGGATTCTTACACCCACTATTTAGATAAAAGGTTGAATGAAAGTGATGTATTGTAATGTTTGCAATTTTCTGATGTACCTGGTGATGTTTTCAAAGGATCATTTGGAAACGAAACGTCCATGAAAGACATTCTGATTGCAACAAACCTTGTTTGACCCCTCAGTGGTGTCTTACTGTGATTTGATTGTTGGGTCAGATATTTACACTACAGGCAAAAGTTTGGAAGCAACTTAAATTTTCTGTTCACAATGTCTTTCTTAAAAACCAGTACGGATTCTTTGGGTTTCTGGATGTGTTTACTACATAATCAGACTTTATCTTTATTAAATTGAACCATTTTCCTGCTGAATAAATGCTAAGAAAAGAAAAGAAGGGCTTAGTTTTAGGGTTGAGACGATTTGGAAGAGTCACAACTTCAGTGCAAAAGTTAAAAACAAATCACAGTTTGCATTATTCACTTTAGCTCTTTGGCTTTTAAGAGTTTGGATACAAAAATCCCAATAAATCTCAACTGTATTCATACAAACTACCACAGAAATTGCTAGAATGAAGCAGCTGAGTAAAGAAACAAGAGTTCAGATTTATACATTAAGGAAAGAAGGATACATAAAGCAATAAAAATGTGTTCTAATAAGTGAGTCTTTATATCATAATCACGTTTATTTTGTTGCAAAGTTAAGCGATGAGACTATGATCTTTTTTGGACAAATTTGATCTTGTTTCCAAACTTCTGGCCTGTAGTGTACCTTGAAAATCGAAGGACTTGTAAGACGATTTGTGCTCAGGGCAACATTTGAAGCAAACCGAACCAAATCTGTACCAGTTTACATTATGTGTGCTTTTCATGGTGCATTTTGTTTGTGACCATCAGCCATTTAACTTGTGGTGTTGTATCTAAATGGCTCGAGCTATTTCCCTCAAAAAATGTGCATTTATTACTGATGAATGTATCAATGTGTACTGCCATGAAACTACATTTATCTTGATCCATCTTATCTCGATTTAATGGCTAGTTTGTCAGTGATGAGCAGCATGTAGGCTTTTCAAAGTATTACTGTGATTATGTTTCTATATGTAAAGATCTGCTCCATTTCCTAGTAAATATGTCAATATTCATGTGTCTTTTTGCCTCCTCTTTTCCTGCTTCCTTCTTGCAAAAATGGTAAACAAGTAACACTACAACTTGAAATGTTACATTCAAAATCTTACTGAAGTGAGTGAATGTGATCCATAGTAGCAAAAGTAAACATACTCATCCATAAAAAGGTTATAACAGCCAAATGGATTTTCTGTACTCAAAATATTTTCCAATATTTGTGGTTTCATGATTTATCTATAATGTATTTTTGTTTTAAGCAGACCATTGCCTACATGTTAATAATTCATGACTAAATTTATTGCAAATATTTCTCATCACTAAAATATAGTGATTCAAACTAATGTATTAAAAACAGTAAACATACACTACTGGTCAAAAGTTTTAGAACACACCAACTTTTCCAGAATTTAATTGAAAATGATGCAGTTTAATGTCTCAGTGTACTCTGAAATGAATGCACATTTGCAACATTTACAATTCTTTATTGAACATGATAGTGTTTTGAAAGTAAAAAAAAGATTGAAAATCACATTTTATGTTGGACTAAAAGACTAAAAAAAGACACAAAATGACCAAAAAAAGACACCAAAAGACACAAAATGACAAAAAAAAAGACACAAAATTACCAAAAAAGACACAAAATGACTTACAAAGACATGAAAAGAATTCAAAAATGGACAAAATAGCCCAAGACTCCATAGAGTTAAGTTGTCAACCCATTTCTTGTTCCCTGAAAAAGGCCTACTTGTATAATTCTGAAATGTACATTATTTTTCAGTTTTGGTTAAGCTTACCTTTTTTTATTTACCTCTGGCAGTTCACCACTTACCTTTGTACCCTTTCAAGCTGTTCATTTGACTTGAACTTCAATGAAACTTCTTGAATTTCAATAAAAAACTGGAAAAATTGGGGTGTTCTAAAACTTTTGACCGGTAGTGTATAACCATTTAAAACTGTAGCTGATACGCTTCAACCAGGACTCCATCTTTGAGTTTTCAGGTGATTGACAGGTGATGCCAGGTTGGGTCGAACCATCCTGGTATGGGGGACACTCTGGGTTTTTAGGACAGTGAAATTGAATAGCCTACTGAATATAAAATTAATTTTATGAACATATACTTATATTTTCCTAAAATATTTATTACATAATTGTTTTTAAAGGATTTTTGCATGGATGCTACTTTTAAAATGTATATTTTAAAATCTCACCTACCCCCTGGAGTGCCTTCACGTAGCCCCCCACTGGTTTAGTGCAGCTATTCTCAACCCAATTAGGGTCTTGAGATGATTTCTGGGGGTCACCAAATCATTTTGGAAGTCAGCTCTGTCTCCACTGTGTTAAAGTGTTCATGTGTTAATGTGTTGTAGTCTTTTTGGTCACTTAATGTCTTTTTTTGTGTCTTTTTTAAAAATATAATTTTGTGGTCAATTTGTGACTTTTTGGGTCATTTTATTTCTTTTTTTGTCATTTTGTGTCTTTTTTTGTCATTTTGTGTCTTTTTTTGGTCATTTTGTTTCTTTTTTGGGTCATTTTGTGGTCAATTTCTGTCTTTTTTGATCATTTTGTGGTCAATTTGTGACTTTTTTGGTAATTTTATTTCTTTTTTTGTCATTTTGTGTCTTTTTTTGTCATTTTGTGTCTTTTTGGTCATTTTGTTTCTTTTTTGGGTCATTTTGTGTCTTTTTTTTGTCATTTTGTTTCTTTTTTGGGTCATTTTGTGTCCTTTTTGGTCATTTTGTGTCTTTTTTGATCATTTTGTGGTCAATTTGTGTCTTTTTTTATCATTTTGTGGTCAATTTGTGACTTTTTTGGTCATTTTATTTCTTTTTTGGTCATTTTGTGTCTTTTTTGTCATTTTGTTTCTTTTTTGGGTCATTTTGTGTCTTTTTTGGGTCATTTTGTGTCTTTTTTTGGTCATTTTGTTTCTTTTTTGGGTCATTTTGTGTCTTTTTTGGTCAATTTATGTCTTTTTTGATCATTTTGTGGTCAATTTGTGTCTTTTTTGGTCATTTTGTTTCCTTTTTTTGGTCATTTTGGTTTCTTTTTTGGGTGATCTGAACTGTGCGTGTGAGATTGTGTTCAGTGAGTGGGGGTCGCGGACAACATGCACGTTAAATTGGGGGTCGCGACTCAAAAAGGTTGAGAACTGCTGGTTTAGTGTACAGGGAGTCATGTTTCCATGACGACGGACCAGAAAAAGACGCGCGTGACGTCAACTTTACGTGACTCCTACGTGACAGTTAAAACGAGCTTCTAAAGTAACGATAAACTTTAACAACAGAGACACAAGTACCGTCGCACTTCACAGCTAAACAGTTAAATTTGTCGCACTCCTCCTTTTGTTTAACAAACGGAGCTAATAGCTAATGGCGCTAACGAAGCTAACCGGGCTAACGGAATTAACTGTGTGTGTGTGTGTGTGTGTGTGTGTGTGTGTGTGTGTGTAGCTAGATGCAGCATGTAAACGTATATCTGTGGGGCAGCCAGGCGCAGAGGAGAGGAAGATACCATTTGCTGAGCGGGGGTGTTTTCATTTTCATCCTCAACATATACATTTAAACCACAAGCTACGGAATTTGTTTTTGACGTTATTTAAGCTTTTCAAAGACGAACAACATTTTTAGAATAATAAAATTTCTTACCCCAAGTTTTAGGGGTGCTTGAGGACTTTTTTATGGGTTCTGAAGCACCCCTAAACATGGGCTCGCCTCGCCCATGACTTCAAATATCAAAAATAAAAGTACTTGTTGTGCAGAATGCATCTCCCCAAATAGTTTTATATAATATATTATTACATTTTTGTATTGATGTATTTATGTAAGCAGCATTTTCATTTTGTAAAGACAGGTCTCATTTTAACTACCTAACATACTGTTATGAGGTATCATTAACAAAAACAAATGTCTAATCATATTCAATTTTTATCATGTTTTTCATGTTAAATCTTGACCCGAAAAGTAACTCAAGTTGTCAGCTAAATGTATTGGAGTAAAAAGTTCAATATTTGCCTCAAAATATAGTGGAGTAGAAGTATAAAGTGACATAAAATGAAAATACTCAAGAAAAGTGCAAGTACCTCAAAATTGTACTTAAGTTCAGTACTTGAGTAAATGTACTTAGTTATATTCCACTGACATTATCTCAAATAAAATGAATTTCATGATTTAAAAAAATGTAAAAATGAATATATAATTGTCAAATTTTGCAAAGTAAAAACAAAAATTATTCCAAGTGGAAAGTTTTATTGGAACTCACATTTAGAAGACATAAATTGGGAAAAAAAAATAGCTTTTACGTCATTAATTTTGTATTTCTAAAAAGGTAAAATAAATTCATTATAAAATGTTACATACAATCTATCCAGTAAACTCTATAATATCCAGATACATGGGTGTTAATAGCTCCTGCTCCTTCACTGATGAAACATTTATCCATCTTTTATTTCAATGTGAATCTACAAATAAATGTCGGTCTGATTTAAATTGTTACATTTTCCATTCCCCCATGGTCTCACATAATATTTCTCTTAAGGATGTAATATGTTACTATGACAATAGTAAGGATAAGTCTCTAATTCATGTGGTTGATTTTTTATTTTTTATTTTACTGGGGAAATTCTTTATCCACAAGCAAAGATTCTTAGGTTCTCAACCCTTATTTCCCCCTTTTTTAGTGGAATTTAAGTCACTTCTCAAATCCCTTTTCCTAATAGATCATTTTAAGAAAGCAACAGATTTATAGTCTGTTAGTGGACCATGGAAAAGGGGGGAAAACCCCTGAACAAACGGACCAGACTGATGTTTGAGAGAGTTAGATTAGGAAAGTGCTGTGGTTTAGTCAGATCCTGTGAGGGGCTGCCTCGTCAGCTCACGTAGGTGGGAGGATGCTTGCTTTCTTCTACAGAATAGCAAAAGGAAGCAAGGCTGCATGTTGTCTACCACACTGCAACAAAAGAAAAGTTGGGTGGACTCAAAATTTCAAGGCAACAAACTTCGATAAAATTTTAAGTTGGAGAATTAAACTAAATATTTTAAGTTTTGTTTTTGAGTTTGCTCAACTCTGAATTTCTCTGGCACGATTGTAACGCCGCTATGAAATGTCAGCTAATGTTGCGACCACAATTTTGAGTTAGCATTGATACGCTAATGGCTACTCTTGTAGCTGTAACAAGCAGCGCCGCTAGCATCAGTTAGCCGCTAGCATCAGTTAGCCGCTAGCTTTCGCTAATGACCGAATTTCCCAACAAAGAAATAAGAGTTATCAGAACTATTGTCCCTTGTTTTGAACCCCAACTTAAAGATATAAGTAACAACAACTCACCAACTTGTTTTTGAGCAGACAACTGGCTTCCTTTGTTGTGCTAACTTACATTATTGCCCTAAATGTCAGTAATTTATATTTCCAAGTTTTACCAAATTAAATCACTGTTTTAGGCCAAAAAATACAACTTGGCTTTTTTGCAGTGTATGTGTCTGCCATAGTTGAGTTAACACGGGTCATAACCCTGCATGAAGTATGTGATATGATTAGGGAACCTTTTAATGCATCAGTAGACTTAAACATGTCCTTCCTTCCTGTTAACTACCAGCTATTATTGTTATAGTGCTTTAGCATCAGTTTTGTTCTTTTCAGACCCAGTTTAATCTATTTACACAGTTGTTACAACGTAAGAAAACTTTATGTTAGGCCAGACCAACAATCTGCATGAAATAATCTTCATAGATAATTAATTTTGGCCATTTGAGAGTGGAGTACATGATCACTTAGGAATTATGAACCCACCTCTTCTCGTTGGCTTTTAACACTTATAGTCCATGGGCCAGACCAGATTTTGGTACCACTCAAGGTGGCAAAATCTAGTAATGTTTTTTGAAAAGGTACATGTCCATAGATGATATTTTGGTATGATAGCCCATCCAAAGCGGTAGCTTTATGACAGTTATCAGCACATAAAGTTATACACCCCCTGCAATAAATAGGCCTCTAAACGCAGGGGGCATGTCCTGTTTTGTGCTCATTTTAAGATCTTTACTCATATGTTATGACTTTTTGGTACCACTCAAGGTGGCATGAGGGCATGTTGGGGAAAAAACAGGTATATTTACATAAACAAATATGATCCCTTTGTTTCCACATAAGATCAAAACAAGATAAGAGATGACAAGCTGTGGTCCAAAGGCTTCACAGCTCTGGGGAGAGAGAGAGAGAGAGAGAGAGAGAGAGAGAGAGGGAGGGAGGAAAGGTTTCCTCATTTAAATGAAATACTTTTAGTTTTGGGGATCAATTTTAACGTAGATACAGCTCTTTTTTTATTTTGGGTATACTTGCTGATAATATGACACATAAAGATTAATTAGTCCATGGGCCAAAGGCCAAAATTTGACTTTTGGTACCACTCAAGGTGGCATGAGAGCATGTTCGGGGAAAAAACAGGTATATTTACATAAACAAATATGATCCCTTTGTTTCCACATGGGCCATGGGCCAAAAGCCAAAATTTGACTTTTTGGTACCACTCAAGGTGGCATGAGAGCATGTTGGGGAAATAACAGGTATATTTACATAAACAAATATGATCCCTTTGTTTCCACATAAGATCGAAACAAGATAAGAGATGACAAGCTGTGGTCCAAAGGCTTCAGCAGCTCTGGGGAGAGAGAGAGAGAGAGAGGGAGGAAAGGTTTCCTCATTTAAATGAAATACTTTTAGTTTTGGGGATCAACTTTAACGTAGATACAGCTCTTCACAGTTTGACCTTTGACCTGTGACCTTTATATTTTTTTAGATAGGCCCAAAACTAGGTCTAAATGAAAGCTAGCATTGTACACTTTACAATGATACCAAACATGCCCTCATAACATATGAGTAAAGATCTTAAAATGAGCACAAAACAGGACATGCCCCCTGCGTTTAGAGGCCTATTTATTGCAGGGGGTGTATAACTTTATGTGCTGATAACTGTCATAAAGCTACCACTTTGGATGGGCTATCATACCAAAATATCATCTATATATACATATGTACATATTCAAAAAACATTACTAGATTTTGCCACCTTGAGTGGTACCAAAAAGTCAAATTTTGGCCTTTGGCCCATGGACTATTAGTAGAGTGTTGATTTTACGATTTTATGATTTTTTGTTTTTATTTGTATACATGCATATTTTATTTTGTGCAGTCAGTACATTTTACATTTTATTTATTTTTATCCTATTTTTATTTATTTTATCTCATTGCATTTTACTGTTCTATTGTTTTCTACATCTCTTTGTCTTGTGTTATCTATTTATTGTTTGTGCAGCACTTTGGAAACCTTGTGTTTGCTAAAATTATGCTATATAAATTAAGTGGATTGGATTAATAATTGTATGTCTTTTTTTTTTAATAATTGTGTGTCTTTTTTAATAAAATAAAGTGCCATTTTTTTATGATCTTAAGATTTTTTTTGTTTTTATTTGTATACATGCATATTTTCTTTTGTGCAGGCAGTACATTTTACATTTTATTTTATTTATTTTTATCCTATTTTTAATTTATTTTATTTATTTTTATCCTATTTTTAATCTATTTTATGTCATTGCATTTTACTGTTCTATTGTTTACTACATCTCTTTGTATTGTGTTATCTATTTATTGTTTGTGCAGCACTTTGGAAACCTTGTGTTTGCTAAAATATTGCTATATAAATAAAGTGGATTGGATTGGATTGGATTAATAATTTTGTGTCTTTTTTTAATAAAGTAAAGTGCCATTTTTTTTTACGATTTTATGATTTTTTTGTTTTTATTTGTATACATGCATATTTTCTTTTGTGCAGGCAGTACATTTTACATTTGATTTTATTTATTTTTATCCTATTTTTAATTTATTTAATTTATTTTTATCCTATTTTTAATTAATTTTATTTATTTTCATCCTATTTTTAATCTATTTTATCTTATTGCATTTTACTGATCTATTGTTTACCACATCTCTTTGTATTGTGTTATCTATTTATTGTTTCTGCAGCACTTTGGAAACCTTGTGTTTGCTAAAATTTTGCTATATAAATAAAGTGGATTGGATTGGATTGGATTGGATTAATAATTTTGTGTCTTTTTTTAATAAAGTAAAGTGCCATTTTTTTTTACGATTTTATGATTTTTTTGTTTTTATTTGTATACATGCATATTTTATTTTGTGCAGGCAGTACATTTTACATTTTATTTTATTTATTTTTATCCTATTTTTAATTTATTTTATTTATTTTTATCCTATTTTTCTTTTCTTTTATTTATTTCTATCCTATTTTTAATCTATTTTATCTTATTGCATTTTACTGTTCTATTGTTTTCTACATCTCTTTGTACTGTGTTATCTATTTATTGTTTGTGCAGCACTTTGGAAACCTTGTGTTTGCTAAAATTTTGCAATAAAAATAAAGTGGATTGGATTGGATGTGCACATTGCAATAACTGCAGTTCCCACGCACGCACACAAACACACAAACACACACACACACACACACACACACATCTACATTTTGACACATTTCCTCATAAAAGTACTGTATACACCCTAGAGTGTTGTGATATATTTGTCTATTGATAGCGATTAACTAAATTACAGAATCGTATCTCTTTTCACAACTTTACAGTGGAACATGGCAGGAGTCACATCTAATAATCGTCTTCGAATGCAGGCATTGTGCAAACAACGCCTGTAACTTCCTCATTCATTTTGTGGTTTTTCAGACTGAGAAAGCAGCTTCCTTTTATGCTTTGCTAGTCATTTGCCGTCTGCCTTCACTTTTGATCGCAGCACACTGAGGCAGCAGCAGTGATGGCAGGCATGACTGCTTTGCCACTTCAACAATTAATTGCTTCGTTGGACAACTCTTCGTTGCCAAGAATTCTACAAGTTTGCTCTGGAGTTTATTTCCAAGGTAGGCAACGTGTTGTTTTATTCATCATGAAGTGAAACTCTGAGGGCAGACTGAGACAATGATGAAGAGATTATAGAGGTTATCTGAAGAGATTAGATCACGACATATTGGAACCTTTTGTTGTGTCTTTTGCATTTATATCAACATATAAAACATGTTTCCTTCTTTTCCCAACCCCAAATCAGATATGATTAGATGGTGAGCAAAGGTTTTTATTGTTCAGGATTGGCAATGAGAAATATTTCATATTAACTCTATGGAGTCTTATAGGGCGATTGTGTCCATTTTTGAATCCTTTTCATGTCTTTTTGTGTCTTTGTAAGTCATTTGTGTCTTTTTGGTGTCTTTTTTTCGTCATTTTGTGTCTTTTTTGGTCATTTTGTGTCTTCTGTGGGGTTTTTTGGTCATTTTGTTGTCTCATTTTGTGTCTTTTTTGGTCAAATTGTGTCTTTTTTTAGTCATTTTGTGTATTTGTTTTTGGTAATTTTGTCTCTTTTTCTAATAATTTTGTGTCTGTTTTTAGTAATTGTGTGTATTTCTTTGGTCTTTTTGTGTCTTTTTTAAGCAATTTAGTTTTTTCTGTCATTTTGTGTCTTTTTTAGTTATTTTGTCATTTTGTGTCTTTTTTTGGTAATTTTGTGTCTTTTTATTTCTTTTTTAAGTCATTTTGTGTCTTTTTTTGGTCTTTTTGTGTCTTTTTTAGTCATTTTGTGTCTCTTTTTGGTCATTTTGTGTCTTTTTTAGTCCTTTACTCCAACATGAAATGTGATTTTGAATCCTTTTTTTAACTTTCAAAACACTATCATGCTCAATAAAGAATTTTAAATGTTGCAAATGTGAACAAAGGTGTCAAATCTAACATATAAGAGGGTTCCATCCAGTTCTATCATTTGATACTAAATCTATTTGAGCTTGTCTCCAGTTTTACTTGGTATATCATCATCAAACTGAAACTGGCCTCATGGAGTTTACAGCCAGAACTTTAGAGGTAAATTTACAGTAGGGCTCCACGCTGCTTTGTTTTCTAGTTCAGTCAGCATTGTTGTTTTGTTGTTATTTAGTTCCTTATTTTGTGCTAAATGTCTCACTCTTTATTTCAGGCTCTATATATGAGATCTCTGGCAGTGAAGTGTGCTTTTCTACCGGGGATCTAATAAAGGTGACTGGCCTTGATCTCCTGTCAGTTTGCTGTGAAGACATCAGCAACAATGAGGCGTTTGAGCTGCCGATCAGCCACACAGGTTTGTCTTTAACTGTAGACTTATAGAAGATTTATATGCAAACTGATGGGAAATAGTATTGAGGAAACCGTTCAAATTAAATGATCTGACTCACCTATTTCTCTGCACCGATTGTTTGATGCGGGGAAAAATAGACACAAAATGACAGAAAAAAATGAAATTACTTTAAAAAGACACAAAATGACCAGAGAAATACACAAAATTACTAAAGAAAGACACAAAATTTGTAAATAAATAAATAAATAAAAGACAAAATTACTAAAAAAAAAGACGCAAAATTACCAAAAAAAAGACACAAAATTCAATCAGCCACACAGGTTTGTCTGAACTATAGACAATATTCATATTGGAACTGTTGGGAAATAGTATTGAGGAAACCTTTCAAATTAAATGATCTGACTCACCTATTTCTCTGCACCGATCGTTTGATGGGGGATGATGATCAGGAGACGTCTGAGTTCTCAGTTTAACTTTATTTTATTACAATACGTCAAGAAATGTGCAGTTTACAGCGTCTCTGGGTTCAATCTACAGCAGGGGTCTCTAACTGAAATTACTGGAGGCAGTATCAAAATGACCAAAAAAACACAACAAAATTACTTTAAAAAGACACAAAATGACAGTGGTGGGTTTTTCTTGTCTTTTTGTGTCTTTTTTGTTTGGTAATTTTTTGTCTTTTTATGTCTTTTTAGTGATTTTATGTCTTTTGTGTCTTTTTTTGGTAATTTTGTGTCTTTTCACATCTTCTTTTGGTTCAAAAGAGATGAATTAAAGCTGCCAGCAGCGATGAACTGGCCCGAGCAGAGTGACCTGATGATTATTAGTTTATTACCAGGATTAAAAAAACTTTTTGTGTCTTTTTTTGGTGTTTCTTTTTTGTTTGGTAATTTTTTGTCTTTTGTGTCTTTTTTGTGTCTTTTTTGTGATTTTACGTCTTTTGTGTCTTTTTTGTGCCTTTCTTGTTCCGTTTTTGCAATTTTTGTGTCTTTTTTTTTTCTTTTTGTGTCTTTTTTAAAATTTACGTGTTTTGTCTTTTTTGGTATTTTTGTGTCTTTTTTGTTTGGTAATTTTTTGTCTTTTTGTGTCTTTTTTAAATTTTTTACGTCTTTTGTGTCCTTTTTGGTCTTTTTGTGTCTTTTTTTGTCTTTTTTTTGTCATTTTGTGTCTTTTTACATCTTCTTTTGGTCACAAAATTGCCAAAAAAGACAAAAAATGTACGAAAGAGATAAATTAAAGCAGCAAGCAGCGATGAACTGGCCCGAGCAGAGTGACCTGGCAATTATTAGTTTCTTATCAAGATAAGAAAAACTTTATATTTAGAAGTGTTAGATAATTTATCTTATTTTAAGCGTTCAACATGCTTATTTCTAGATTTAATAATCTTAATTTAAGAAATCTTGTCAAGGTAAATTATCTGTCCATGCAGCAAGATCATTTCCCTCAGATTTAGTGTTTTTATCTGGTTTTAGACCTTTTTTACAGTGCATCCGTTCATGTTTCATAGCTGCCTCCTGACTCTTGTTGCTGCTGCTCAGGTCTGTTCCAGGTGGTCCCAGAGGAGATGCCCTACAGCTCAATGGAGGAGATGGTGAGCCTGAGGCCCGTGGGCCTGGAGTCCTGCCTCCCCTTCACCTTCACCTGCCTCTCCAAGATGACTATTGGAGACTTAACCCTGGGAACCGGCAAAACTCTGACGGTGCTCTCCATCGAGCATCACGAGGGTAAAGAGGACCAGGTGCGCTGCCACGTTCAGGGACAACAGGAAGCCTCTGCAGAAGTCTGCATCCCCATATCCTCCCATGGGCAGTTCAGGGAGTGTGGGAGTGAGGAGCGCTTCACCCTGCAGGAGATCATGTCCTCGCCCGGCCTCCGCACCCGCAAG
Organism: Centropristis striata; assembly: GCF_030273125.1. Lineage (NCBI taxonomy): Eukaryota > Metazoa > Chordata > Actinopteri > Perciformes > Serranidae > Centropristis > Centropristis striata. Next base: position 3,960,206 of record NC_081524.1, on the reverse strand, counting down.
TTTCGCTTCGTCAACACCACCAAGAGTGACCGGACCCTGGTCCTCAGTCCGGTGTACGAGGTCAAAGCCATCATGAACTGTGAGATATAACCCACTTTTACATTTTTATCTGGACTTATTTGTGTTTTACATTGATAATGCTTGTTATTATTTTCAAATTTTTTTGTCTGCACTGCAAAAATTACAAGGGAAATAATGATCCTAGTGCATGGACGGATAATTTCACTTGACAAGATTTCTTGTCTTGATTTCTGGGGAGATTATCCTGCTGCCCCCGTGACCCGGCTGACGAGAATGGATGAAGATTTCTTAAATTAAGATTGTTAAATCTAGAAATAAGCATGTTGAACGCTTAAAAAAGACACAAAATGACAGAAAAAAACTAAATTACTTAAAAAAGACACAAAATGACCAAAAAAGACAGAAAAGCCTAATAAGAAATTAACTCTTTAAACAAGATGAATTATCTTACATTTCTACATCTAAAGGTTTTTATTTATCTTGATAAGAAACAAATAATTGTCAGGTCACTCTCCTCGGGCCAGTTCATCGCTGCTTGCTGCTTTAATTTATCTTTTTTGTAAATTTTTTGTCTTTTTTGGTCATTTTGTGACCAAAAGAAGATGTAAAAAGACACAAAAAAAGACACAAAAGTGTACGATTATTCTTCGATTAATCGAATAATTGTTGCAGCTCTAAAAACAATCCTAAGCTTATTAAATATGATGCATTGTTATAGGTAATATAGGTAATAAAATGTTGATAAAATAAGCAGCAATGCGTCTGCAGTATAAGTATTACATCACACTCACAGGGAGCGATATTGACGTGATATTTGAACTCATCACCAGAACAAATCTACCTGTCATATCAGTGCTTGTTCAAACATTTTCATCTGTTAGATTTAATCTCCCTCTGGCTGTTTCTGCATTTCCTCCTCCTGTGTATTACCACAGGAGGAGGAAATGCAGAAATTACAAGCCAATAGTGTTGTGTGTCTCAGTCCGATTAGCTATTTACAGAGTCACTGTGGGTTCAGTGCACACAGAAACAGCTGCTGTGAGGAGAAATTCACTGAAGTGTTCCCCGTTAGAATAGACTCCAACTTTAAGTAAGATAGTGAATGCAGGCTTTGCATTGTATTGATAATTTTACTAGTCGTGCTTTTTCTTCTAGTAAAGGTTCTTGTAGTGGAATTACTACCTGTCTTGAGTGAGAAAATGAATCAAAGAGTGTGTCGATGTTCCTTTTTCATTTCGATTTTCCATTTATCCTTTATTTATTTCTGGAGGAATCATTGAGGGCAACCCCTCTTTTACAATGATGTCGAGAGTACAGAGAAAACACAAAACAGAGAAAACGCAAAACAGAGTACAGAGAAAACACAAAACAGAGTATAGAGAAAACAGAGTACAGAGAAAACACTAAACAGAGTACAGAGAAAACACAAAACAGAGAAAACACTAAACAGAGTACAGAGAAAACACAAAACAGAGAAAACACAAAACAGAGAAAACACAAAACAGAGTACTGAGAAAACACAAAACAGAGTACTGAGAAAACACAAAACAGAGTACAGAGAAAACACAAAACAGAGAAAACACAAAACAGAGTACTGAGAAAACACAAAACAGAGAAAATACAAAACAGAGTACAGAGAAAACACAAAACAGAGTACAGAGAAAATACAAAACAGAGTACAGAGAAAATACAAAACAGAGTACAGAGAAAACACAAAACAGAGTACAGAGAAAATACAAAACAGAGTACAGAGAAAACACAAAACAGAGTACAGAGAAAACACAAAACAGAGAAAACACAAAACAGAGTACAGAGAAAACACAAAACAGAGTACAGAGAAAACACAGTACAGAGAAAACACAAAACACAGTACAGAGAAAACACAAAACAGAGAAAACACAAAACAGAGAAAACACAAAACAGAATATAGAGAAAACACAAAACAGAGAAAACACAAAACAGAGAAAACACAAAACAGAGAAAATACAAAACAGAGTACAGAGAAAACACAAAACAGAGTACAGAGAAAACACAAAACAGAGAAAACACAAAACAGTACAGAGAAAACATGCACAAACATTAAAAACAGTTACAGTGCAAGGCAGAGTTATTGGTTATCATAGTTTTAAACTGGCTTTTAGTTTCCTTTATTATCAGACATCAAATTACGCTGTCTAGGTACAGCGGAGGAGAGCATTTTGTCAATCTTAAGGGCTGCCGAAAAAAGATGTCCGTCTTCAATAAAGCCCTGACTTCTCTCTCTTCTTCTGTCTGTGTCAGGGCAGTTTTAATGAATTCTGTAAACCAGAATTGTAACAACCCACATTTTCAACACATAGGGCATGTTTTCTGTGCATGTGCACGCTGCTAGGTCTACTTTTAACCTTAAAAGGATACAAACTTATACTGTTTATATTCTACTCCCACATGCCTTAAATATCTGACAAATCCCAGATCCCTACAACACATTATTTCTGGTTTAACCCTCTGAAATCTTGGGCTATTATGTCTGTTAAAAAAATCTGTTAAAAATCTTCACCATGCCATGTTGGTATCTGTTTTTTCAGCTCAACCTCTCCTATATGTCCTGATAATTACTTTTTAACTTTGACTTACTTGATCAAAATTTTTAACCCAAAAGAAACAAAGGAAAACATAAAATCTGATCTTGAAAATGATGTGTCAAAACACAGAATGTTAAATGTTGCAAATATGAACACAGGTTGCAATTATTACATATAAGAGGTAAAATGAGGATAATATCTTGTTCTGTATTTTATACTAAATATATTTGACATTATCTCTGGTTTTACTTGGCCGAATATCATTAAAAAAAATCTGCCGTGGAGTTTCGAGCCAGAACTTTAGAGAGAAGCTGATGGAGAAACTCAATGTTGCTTCATTTTTATGTCTTCACGTCATGAAGAAGTCATGTGCAGGTGGTTTAATGGACTCTAGAGGGTTAAACCGGCTGTTACATGATCAGGAGGTCATACTGGGGTCTCTTAGTAAAGCAGAGGACTTATGATTAAAAGGAACAGAAAATATATCACATTCTGAATATGTCTCTCATCACTCATGACTGTACTTTTTCTGTTTCAGTTCATTTAGTTTCATCAAGTCTCTCTTTAAAACCTACATTTTCCAACACTGTTTATCTCATTTTTCTGCACAGTGAGGGCAGCGTGTTGAAGTTTCCCTCCAGCTTAGAGGTGGATGTGATTGATGCTTTAATTCATCTCTTTTGTACATTTTTTGTCTTTTTGGGTCATTTTGTGACCAAAAGAAGATGTAAAAAGACACAAAATGACCAAAAAAGACACAAAAAGACAAAAAAGACAAAAAAAGACACAAAAGACGTAAAATCACAAAAAAGACACAAAAAGACAAAAAAAACACACAAAAAGTTTTTCTTATCCTGGATTAAAAGTAACAGAAAATATATCACATTCTGAAAATGTCTCTCATCACTCATGACTGTACTTTTTCTGTTTCAGTTCATTTAGTTTCATCAAGTGTCTCTGTAAAACCTACATTTTCCAACACTGTTTATCTAATTTTTTGCACAGTGAGGACGAACGTGTTGAAGTTTCCCTCCAGCTTAGAGGTGGATGTGATCGATGTCACCGAGACGTCTAAGGAAGTGAATTTCGTCACCCCGCTCAGCCTGCCGGAGGTGTTTTCCCAGCCAGACGACTGCTTCCCTACAGTAGTGGAGGTCCTGGACGGCCCGGGGAAAAACTCTCTGTTCAAGTGCAGCTGGCTGCCACAACTCAACCAGGGCCGCCAGCTGATTTTCCACAAGAGAGAAACCTTACCAATGGTTTTATTAACCAGCCTGAAATGCCGAAAAGCGAAGCAGTACTTCCTGGTATCTCAGCAATACGGGGGACGGTTCCGGAGGAGGCCGAGGGAGTTTAACTCGGTGTACGAGCTGCACGTCGCCTCCATCCAGGCTCCGGGTCTGAAAGTCAGCGTGACCAGGAACTGTGAGGACGTTGAGGAGGAGGGGCTGCCGGCCCTCGGCGTCGGGGAACAGCTGGAGGTGGTTCGCTGCCAAACAATGGAGCTGCCCTGTGAAAGCAGCACGGGACGGAAGGAGTCTGTAGAGGCACTTTTGTGTCAACGTCTCCAAGAGCCAGACAGTGGGGACGATGATGATGACGACGATGAGGAAGTGAAGCAGGAGGAAGTGAAAGAGGAGATTTTACTGCCTCTGTACATGCAGGGCCACTTTGTGGAGGTGATCAGTGACAACAAAAAGTACAAACTCAGGGATTTGGGGAAGGAGTTTAGTTTGCCGCTGGACGTAAAAGCGGTTAGCAAAGATCCCGAACTGGAGACGGATCCACTACTCGGGGTCCAGTCTCTCAGGATAGAGGGGGCCATGGTGGAGCCCACCATCCAGGCCAGCTTTCTGCACAGCCCGGACCACTGCTTCGAGATCCCGGCCAAGTGGCTTCCCATGTCCGTGTCGTTAAGCAAAGACCCCCTGCCGTGGCCCCGCCACCAGCCACCCAAGTGCCGCGTCCAAAGGGTTGCCGAGGTGACGGACACCTTCTTTTACGAATTTCGCAAACAGGGGAACTCGGACGCAGCTCCTCCACCTCGACCGCCGAAGAAAAATATGTCGTTTTCAAAGCCGTCCAAAAAGTCACAGAAGAAACCGCCCAAGGGAGACAAACCCAAACACGGAGCGAACAAAAGCGTGCCGACCAAAGAGTTCTCTGATCTGACGATAAACAGCAAGAGAAGGCCCCCAGCTCCCCCACCACCGCCTGTAAGTATGGCCTTTCATACATGTGTATGGCCTGTTAACCCTCTGGGGTCTGAGCCTATTTGTTCTTTATATACCACATAATATTTACTATACCCATGTTTGGTATTTGGTATTCACTTTTTTGTCCATTTTTGAATCCTTTTCATTAATATTAATTCATAAATGTTTCATTTTTGGTCTTTTTTGGTCATTTTGTGTCTGTTGTTGTGTCTTTTTTCTAGTCATTTTGTGTCATTTTGTGTCTTTTTTGGTCATTTTTGTGTCTGTTGTGTCTTTTTTTTTGTCATTTTGTGTCTTTTTTGTCATTTTGTGTCTTTTTTTGTGTCTTTTTTTGACGCCATGAAGAAGTTGTGCGCCGGCGTTTTTGTGGACTCCAGAGGGTTAACCCACTGTATTAACATATTGAGCCCAAAAATACACAAAAATCATGAAATCTGAAATAAAATTATACTATTTAAGACAATATAAACCACAAATATACTCAATGAACTGTTTAAGACCTGAAAAATGTAAAACATAGGTTGCAAATATTAACATATAAAGGTAAAATTCAAATATAATAAAACTATACACAAAAAATTACCATAAAAACATGTTTATTTATAGGAACAGTGTTGGATGATTAGACCCCTTTTTTCCATTTTTGCCAAATGCACTGCCTGCCTCGTCCCATCCTACTTTTACACTTGAATAAATAATTTTATACTATCAAATTAAAACGATCATTTCTTTGGTTTTACACGACCTCGGAACATCAAACAAATCATAGACCCCAGAGGATTAAGCTGTTATTTACATCATGCTTTCTTGTTACTGTCTCAAGTTACTAAGAAACACACACCACAGTGATACTTTCGCACAAGAAAATCCCCTCTGGCTCTGTAGCTGGGAAAGACTGCTGCAGGAGGACAGTGCCGCTTCGACTCGTTCTTACTCTACTTAACGAGCCGCCGCATGTGTTACAAGAGAACACACTGTACTGCTACAGAGCTAACTGTTAGCCTATTTGCAATTTGCAGACTGGACACTAAGGGGTTAACATCCCCTTCGGCCCTGCAGCTGGGAGAGACTGCTGCAGGAGGACTGCGCCGCTTCGACTCGTTCTTACTCTTCTTAATGAGCCGCCGCATGTGTTCCAAGAGAACAAGAGCTATTTCAAATATTTAGTGGTTAACATCCCCTCCGGCTCTGTAGCTGGGAAAGACTGCTGCAGGAGGACGGTGCCGCTTCGACTCGTTCTTACTCTTCTTAATGAGCCGCCACATGTGTTACAAGAGAACACACTGTACTGCTACAGAGCTAACTGTTAGCCTATTTGCAATTTGCAGACTGGACGCTAAGGGGTTAACATCCCCTCCGGCTCTGCAGCTGGGAGAGACTGCTGCAGGAGGACGGTGCCACTTCGACTCGTTCTTACTCTTCTTAACAAGCCGCCACATGTGTTACAAGAGAACACACTGTACTGCTACAGAGCTAACTGTTAGCCTATTAGCAATTTGCAGACTGGACGCTAAGGGGTTAACATCCCCACCGGCTCTGCAGCTGAGAAAGACTGCTGCAGGAGGATGGTGCCGCTTCGACTCGTTCTTACTCTTCTTAATGAGCTGCCGCATGTGTTACAAGAGAACAAGAGCTATTTCAAATAATTAGTGGTTATTTACATAATGCTTTCTTGTTAACCGTCTCAAGTTACTAAGTAAAAATACACCACAGTGATACTTTCACACAAGAAAATCCCCTCCAGCTCTGCAGCTGGGAAAGACTGCTGCAGGAGGATTGTGCTGATTTGACTCGTTCTTACTCTTCTTAACTAGCCGCCGCATGTGTTTCAAGAGAACAAGAGCTATTTCAAATAATCAGTGGTTGAGCTGTTATTTACATCATGCTTTCTTGTTAACCGTCTCAAGTTACTAAGTAACACACACCACAGTGGAACTTTCACATAAGAAAATCCTAAACTTGTCACAATCATCACTGTGCAGAGACATGATGCTTCCACTTTTCGCTGCGGTAAAGAAGCCATGCATGAAGCAATGACGAGCTGAGTGTTTCTAACTTCCTCTTATTTTGCAGGGTATCTTAGATGATCAGCCTCCGCCCATCGTACCCCGAAAACTGTCATGTGAGGAAAAGACAGCAGCCAAGGCTCTGCCAAACACCTATGTGAAAATGGAGGAGCCGAAGAAAAAAGGTGAAGCTCTTTCTGCATATTATTTCACATAGTTTTCAATCATACGTGAAGTGTTTATTATTATTATTATTATTATTAATAATAATAATAATAATAATAATAATATTTCTAATGCTAAAACCTACAATTATCTCCAACCTGCCCTCTCTGTCTGAAGCCCATTTGTTCAAGCTGAAGATGTAAATATTTAAACCATGAATACATATATATACAAATATATGGATATATGGTCACAAGTTTGTAGTTCATTTCATTTTCATTTATCCTTTATTTATTTCTCGAGGAATCATTGAGGGCAACCCCTCATTAACAACGATGTCGAGAGTACAGAGAAAACACAAAACAGAGTACAGAGAAAACACAAAACAGAGAAAACATAAAACAGAGAAAACACAAAACAGAAAACACAAAACAGAGAAAACACAAAACAGAAAACACAAAACAGAGAAAACATAAAACAGAGTACAGAGGAAACATAAAACAGAGTACAGAGAAAACATAAAAGAGTACAGACAAAACATGCAAAAACATTAAAAACAGTTACAGTGAAAGGCAGGGTTATTGGTTATCATAGTTTTAAAGTTCAAATTTGTAAGAAGTTACTTATTAGAACAGCGAGACACTGTAGTTTGTGACAAAAGTTACTAAAAAAGCAGCCAATTTTTTTAGAGACATTTTCACGTGCCGATTGATTCTCTTTGGCTCAGAATAAACTACATGTTCAGGGTATATGTTCATAAAAAAGAGGAAGTGATACATTGTGAGTCATTGAAAGGTTCTTAATATGGACATAAAATTAGAGCTCTGTGGCGCCGGTACTTTGCCCATATCAGCCGTTTCAATCACACAAAAAAAGAAGTATTTTCATCCGATTTGCTGGAAGTTAGAAAATGATGAAATATTTGCAAATAAAGAATATAACTGATAATAAACTGCAGCTTTCCTTCTCCTTCCCCAGTGCTGCTGCCTGAAGTTGATGCAGATGAGGACAGTGAGCATGACTATGAAGAGATGGATGAAAGTTTCTTATCGGCGGTGAAGCTGGCGCAAGAGAATGTCATGTATTACTAAAAATATCACAAACTGGCAGTGGCAACAACCTTAGGGGATATTATGCTCATTTTCAGTTTCATATTTTGGTTCCTTATTGTTCAAAAGACATGTTATTCCTCTCATACTGTCATACTGAAAAGATCTGTGTTAGCAGCTGACAGAACTCCCCAAAATCTAATATTTGTTTCTTACATAGTGCTATTTATCACACTGTGTTTTTGATGTGAGTGGCCTGGTTTTGGGGATATCAGGCATGGAGATGTCTACCTTTTCTCAAAAATAATAGGACTATATGGCACTCATCTTGTGGTACAAAAAGCTTTTTAAAAAATAATTTGAAAACTCAACAGAAATGTCACTTTCCAGTAATCCTGACCTTGTTCCTACTAACCCACCGACCTTACATTGTTGTCAGCAGTTTCATTTAGAAACTATTTATTCTCATATCATTTCTGTAAAACCCGTGCTACATATGTGGTCAGCAAACTTTAATTTTATCAGTCCTTAATTTATACTTTCACCCTCTTCAAGGTTGAAAGTGTCTGTAACTGTGTCACATATGGTATACCACACTCAAACTGTTGAATAATACTAGCCTTGTGGTACTTATTATTGTTATAGTATTTGCTGAGATATGATACAGTAGCCTACCTTTGTGATTGTTGTTCAAACTTGTATGAAAACCATTGAGACTGTGTGATCGTTTTGGGGCTGTAGCTAGTTTTTTTGTAGACAATACCATAGGGCTGCACGATTATGACCAAAATGATAATCACGATTATTTTGATCAGTATTGTAATCACGAATATTAATCATGATTATTCATCATGTTAGGGGAAACATCTGTATTTTTATTGCACTACTTTTAAACAAACAAACAATAGGAACAGTTTTTAGTTTTTAGTGTCTGGTGCTTGTTGTAAACAAACAGAGATCGCTAAGTGAACACCTCCTGCAGCAGCAGCACATACACACTGTACTGCTACAGAGCTAACTGTTAGCCTGTTAGCACATACACACTGTACTGCTACAGAGCTAACTGTTAGCCTGTTAGCACATACACACTGTACTGCTACAGAGCTAACTGTTAGCAATTTGCAGACTGGACGCTAAGGGGTTAACATCCCCTTTCGGCTCTGCAGCTGGTAGAGACTGCTGCAGGAGGACTGTGCCGCTTCAACTAGTTCTTTCTCTTCTTAACGAGCCGCCGGTCCCCGCCGCTCCTTAAGAAGAGCCGCTGGCCCCCGCGGCTCGTTAAGAAGAGCCGCTGGCCCCCGCCGCTCCTTAAGAAGAGCCGCCGGTCCCCGTTGCTCCTTAAGAAGAGTCGCTGGCCCCCGCGGCTCGTTAAGAAGAGCCGCCGGCCTCCACGGCTCGTTAGGAACAGTAAGAATGAGTCTCCAATAACACCAGAAAAAGTCGCTCGATTTCTCGCCAGTCGCTTTTTTGAAAAATAGTCGCTTAGGGGGTCTGAAAAGTCGCTAAATATAGCAACAAACAAAATCGTGATCACGATTAAAATTCGATTAATTGTGCAGCCCTCTAATACCATTATATTGTGCAATACTAAGCAGTTGCTGCAGATAATCCACTCAGGAACAAAACAGCAGCACCCAACAATATATTACAGTCTAATATAACTCCACAAACAGCCCCAAAAATCACCAGTTTAATCAATAACTTGTCTCAAAAATGTATATTTATAAGCTTCACAGTAGTAGTAATGGTTTATATTTTATTGTACAGGCATTTAATGTATATGTATATACATGCAAACTGTAAACAGAAAGAGCTCAAACTAGTTTTTGCTGGTTAGTCTTAACCATAAACAGCAACTGTGCAGCTTCACATGGTCACATAATGCCATTGCAATAGCAGAAGTTCTGCCAGCTGTCACGACAAACTGATGATCTGAGAGTTGACTTTCACCGTATCAAATCCTGTTTTATTGTCATGTGTATTTCACTGAAACGGCTCAGTTTAAAAGAAATAATATAGGAGTTTAATTTCTGTACCATCTCCTTTCTTTTAAAGTAAAAAAAAAAAACATTGTTTCAATTATAAACACACTGTGGATTCATTTGTGTGGACTTTTATTTTGTTCTAATGAAATGTAATTAACTACATTATATTGTCTTAAATTAAAGGTTCAATGATACAGAATGTGAAGAGGTGAAAGGATCCACCGTGGAAAAATAATGGATGTGTAAACAATGAAACATAATAACTGTACTTTGTAGAATATTTTAATTGTGGCAACAGAGACAAAAAAAATAAATTGAGTGCTTGTATTACAAACTTTAAAATTACACAATTCTTTGCCATGGAAGTGGGAAATATAGAACAACAGTATTTAACTGCTTTAACAACGGCCACCTCGACAGCAACACCTTCGGGAGTTGCAAAATAGCAGAAGCAACCTCAGGGATACAGTAAACCAAAAAAGGTTTCGCTTTAAACCATGTGTTCTTCAAACAACGCCGACCACAGAGACATCACAGTCTATTAAAGACAGAAGGATTTACAGGATGACTTTGAGTTATAAAACCTGATAATAACTTCTATCAGGTGAAACTCAAATAACTGGTGGCAGAAAGATGGAGGAGTCTTAATTATCGCTGTCTGTTGATTTGTAGTGATCTTCGTCGATGGTGGAGAATATGTGGCCTTCGTTGCTTAGGAAATCCACAGCCTGCCTGTTAGAGCAAAGAGAAATGTGAATTAAATGTTTTGAAGCTTGTTTGGAGCAATGCAAATAAAAGTTTTCAACTTAAACAGTGCAAGATGATTGATTTAACCGTCTTAACTGCAAAAAACGGTGTCTAAAAACAAGATAAAAACACTAAATCTGAGGGAAATGATCTTGCTGCAATCTAGAAATAAGCATGTTGAACGCATAAATGAGAAATAAACTCTTAAAACAAGATAGTTTTATCGCTGCTTGCAGCTTTAATTGATCTTGTCTATAGGATACATATTTTTACAATTGGAGAACGTAAGAAACACTACAACAATGTGAATTAAATTGCAGACAAATTCCTTTTTTTTTGTCAAAACAGGGAGACACTGGAGAGTCATTAAAATAAATTAAATATTTCAGGGTTTTTAACTAAGCAAGAAAAACAAGACAATGCCTGAGGAAACAAAAACAGAATTTAGTGCTTAGAGGCTGTAGTTTTGGATGGCGGCTTATTATTATAACTGCACATAAACTTTAGAATACTTTAAAAAAAAAAAAAAAAGGACTGTCATGATCTTGGTCATTCATGCAGTTCATGTACATAAAAGCACATACAAAGACAAGAAAATAAACAAAACAATGTCAAATTAAAATAATATACTCACGAGGAATTAACTGTTGTTTAAGGAAAAATAAAACATTTGACTACAGGCCTCACTGATCATTTTAAAGCCAGTTCACCTTTTTTAAATTTGAATAAAAAAAGTGGGGCGACAAGATCTTTATCTGAAGGGAAGTGATTCTGAAAACATGTCTGGTGCCAAGTTCCTTTAACAACTTGTCACAATCACAAACACAATATGTTTTAACAGATAAAACCATCCAGTGCAGCCTTACCATGTACATGGTGACGCTAGTTTATTTGAAGGAACATGACTAAGAGTTATTTGTGAAAGGGAACTAAAATCTTTGACAATTTTATGAGTTTATTTTTAAACCAGAATGCAAACCACTAATTTACTGTCAATGAGCAACATATGAACCTTTTTTACGCTCTTCTTCCCAGCCGAGGGGATAAGGTTTTTAATCGTTGTGATAAAGTGACTGAGTTTACTGTAAATTGTATTTTCACAACACAAAGTAAAGCTTCTTACTTTATGATAGCCATACTCATGGTGCCGAGCCTCTGTTTTACGTCGTAGATGCTGATTCCCTGTGGATCCGGGCAGCCTCGTATCAAACTCAGCACCTTGAGATTAAAAAGGTTGTTTTAAAAACAGGCACACAGCATCAAACTGCAAATACAAAATACAACCTTCAATGCTAGAAACTTCTCTTTGTGAGTCCATTACTTGTTTTTTTTTATTTTTTATTATTATTTTTTTAATGTTACTTGTATTTCTTTATTATCATTATTTTTTTAATGTTACTTGTATTTCTTTTTTTAATGTTAGTTGTATTTCTTTTTTTAAATTTCTTTTATTATTTTTTTTAATGTTACTTGGATTTCTTTTTTTAATTTCTTTTTTAATGTTACTTGTATTTCTTTTTTATTATTATTTTTTTAATGTTACTTGTATTTCTTTTTTTAATTCATTTCTTTTTTTAATGTTACTTGTATTTCTTTTTTTAAATTTCTTTTATTATTTTTTTAATGTTACTTGTATTTCTTTTTTTAATTTATTTCTTTTTTTAATGTTAGTTGTATTTATTTTTTTTATTTTTTTTAATATTACTTGTATTTCTTTTTATTATTATTTTTTTTAATGTTACTTGTATTTCTTTTTTTAATTAATTTATTTTTTTAATGTTACTTGTATTTCTTTTTTTATTTATTTTATTTATTTTTTGATGTTACTTGTATTTCCTTTTTTAATATTTCTTTTTTTAATTTCTTTTTTTTAATTTTACTTGTATTTCTTTTTTTCTTCGTTATTATTATTTTTTTTTTTTAATTATTTTTTATTTTATTATTATTTTATATTTTTTTCCATTACTTGTTTTTCTGAGAAAGCCATTGTCATGTCATTCATAGTTATAATAAGGAGCGGCAGAAAACTTGGGACGGTTCAAATAGAATTAACTAAAAAGTCCAATGTTCATATTTATTATTAACATAATAATGGAGCCAACCGTTCTAAAAGTAGTGTATTAGAACATTTAAATCAGGGGTCTCTTTTTAGTAATTTTGTGTCTTTTTTTATCATTTTGTGACTTTAAATAATGTTGTGTCTTTTTTGGTAATTCTGTGTCTATTGGTTCATTTTGTCTTTTTAAAATAATTTTGTGTCTTTTTTTAATAATTGTGTCTTTTTTGGCAATTCTGTGAATTTTTTTGGTCATTTTGTATCTTTGTAATGTAATTTTGTGTTTTTTCAGTCATTTTTTTCAGGTATTTTGAGTTTGAGACCCCTGATTTAAATATTACTACATCATTTAGTTTTTTTTACCTGATTCTGGTTTCCACTCAACCCATTGTTGGCCATGTCCATGGCTCCTGCGTAGCTCCCTCCTGTGTTGGTCAGACCTGGTTTGGACATTGACGTGATGTTGCTGCTCATTCCTCCTCCAGCACCAGACTTAAAGAGAAACAGGAAGAAAAACAAACTGTGTTGACGTAATTCATGATAGATAAAAGGAACATAGTTACATAGAAATGGGGATTTACCTCATCTGACTCCTGTATGAGAAAAACAAGTGTTACATAATAACATGCAGGGCTGCTGCCTCATAGCTGATCAGGATGTATGATAACGCAGTGAATGCTTAATCAGTCGCTTGAGTCTTTCGATTCAATATTTATAGGCTTTTTTGTGTCATGTTGAATTACTTATTACCAAGACTGTTGTGAACTGTTGTGAACTCAAAATTGTATGAGTGTTAATCAAGTTACCGCAATTTTCGGACTATAAGCTGCGGCTTTTTCCCGATTTTTCGATTCTGTGGCTTATATAACGGTGCGGCTAATCTATGGATTTTTACAGCTAACGGCCACTAGGTTACCTCCTAAATCTATGGATGTTACAGGTTACAGTCCACCAACTTTAACTCTATGGGCTCTATGAGCGGTCCGCCAGGAGCGGCGGGCTCCAGCAGGAGAAGCTGGAGGCAGGTGTACGTACCAGATCGGCTCGGGGTCCTTCAGATACTTTTAAGCTATTTTTCACTTGTCTGTGTGTATTTGTGTCGAAAGCTACTTAGTTCGTCGGAGTCGCCGTGCCGTAATCAGCGGCAGACGAAGGACCCCGAGCCAATCTGGCAGGGCGCCGGAAAAGAGTGAAACAGGTAGCGCACAAAAGTAAAAGTGAAACCGAGAGTGGTACGAGAGACAGACCGACATTACGAGAGCGAGATAGTTTGTGCAAAGGAAGTTTTCATGCACAAACCGTCATTATGGAAAACAAACGTAGAAATGCATATGATGCAGCTTTTAAGTTAAAGACAGTCAATCTGGCTGTAAAAGAAGCTTCCTCAAGCAGCCGTCTCTTTCCCCACAATCCCCTCTGTGCACCAACCCTTACATATGGTAATTAAACATTAAAACACCTGCAGCTTATAGTCCAGTGCGGCTTATAGTCCAGTGCGGCTTATAGTGCGGAAAATACGGTACTTATTTCCAAGACTGTTGTGAACTGAAAATTGTATGAGTGTTAATCAAGTTAATCAGTTTTTTCAGTCAAGGACAACCCTTATAAAATAAGGGGATTGTGTACATTTTTTTAAGTAAAGTGCTAGCCTGGGTAGACCCATGCTGCCTTGCACGCTCGATTTCATTTCGAACTTCAAGTCGGCATGGTGTCCATGGCCGATTCTTAGCCCTGCTTTAAAAAAAAAAAAAGGAATACACTTCAGGCCAAAAGTTTGGAAGCAACTTAAATTTTCTTAACCCTAACCCTTTTCTGTTCACAATGGCCTTCTTAAGAACCAGTATGGATTCTTTGGATTGTTGGATGTGTTTACTGCATGATCAGACTTTTTACTTTCATTGAATTGAACCATTTTCCTCAATTAACCTTTAGGTAAACATTGATGTTAGCAGACCATTGCTGAAGAAATGTTAACAAAAGAAAAGAAGTTTTAGGGTTGAGAAGATTTGGAAGAGACACAACTTCAATGCAAAAGTTTAAAAAAAACAAATCACAGTTTGCATTATTCACTTTAGCTCTTTGTCTTTTGAGAGTTTGGAGACAAAAATCCCAATAAATCTCAACTGTGTTCATATCTCTGACAAAAGAAACAAGAGTTCAGATTTATACATTAAGGAAAGAAGGAAACACAAAGTCTAAGCAATAAAAACCCAAAGACCTGATAATTATAGTAAAATGTGTTCTAATAAGTGACTTATATGAATGGCACTTTACCGTGTTGTGTGTGGAAGTTCCCTTTAATTACTTTTTTGGTAATTTTGTGTATTTTTTTAATGTGTCTTTTTTTTGTAATTTTGTGTCTTTTTTAGTAGTTTTGTGTCTTTTTTAAGTAATTTTGTGTATTTTTTTGTAATTTTGTGTCTTTTTTAGTAGTTTTGTGTCTTTTTTGTTAATTCTGTGTCTTTTTTGTAATTTTGTGTCTTTTTTAGTAATTTTGTGTCTTCTTTTGTAATTTTGTGTCTTTTAAAAAAAGTGTAATTTTTAGTAATTTTGTGTATTTTTGGTGTCATTTTCTTTTTAAAAAAATAATTGTGTGTCTTTTTAATAATTTTGTGTGTTTTTTGGTAATTCTGTGAATTATTTTTGTCTTTTTTGTCATTTTGTGTCTTTTTAAAGTAATTTTGTGTTTTTTCAGTCATTTTGTGTCTTTTATATATGCGACTCTTTATATAATAATCATGTTTATTTTGTTGCAAAGTATACCAATGATGATTTTTTTTGTACAAATTTGATCTTGCTTCCAAACTTTTGGCCTGTACTGTATATATAAAGATATATAGGAAAAGTTACCTTAAATGACCTATGTTGTGATCTGGCGCTATAATATAATGTTATAAAGGGGAAACACTGCAGTATACTTTCCTCAGACAATAGTTGTCCAACAACAGTTTAAAGACGGTGCAGCTTTTCAGCTTTACATTACCCGATTTCCTCAATACTAACTAAAACGAGGCATTATTTAACATCTTTATGCAAGATAAAATGAAATAGTTTAAACAACTTCCTCATTTTTCACACCACTAGTTGGATTATTTGGTCGGCACCAGGCAGTGAATTGTTCCATTGTAGCATCCAGACTGTGTGTGGTCCGCCTTCACACATGCAAACGAACCACGTTGGTCTGAATGACGTTTCGTCATCTTCCGGTGGAAATTAGCGGTAATTTCAACTTTCACAATGGAGCGAGACGTTTCGCTGGTCCTTGCTTTTTATATATCGTCAACATTACCCATTTCTGAATAGGCTATGGCTCGTTAGGAAGATTGAATTAAATTCTACTTTGAGCTTGGTTTGAGACATGGTGAGATTCTGCAGTTATTGAACACAGTGGGTGATATTGTTATCAGTGTGTACCGAATGAAACATGTATATTACAGATTCAATAATTAATTTGAATACTCAAATTATCCATGTGTTGGTAGGTCACACACCATTTGCACTGCTGCTGAATGAATGTAGGGGAATATACACGCAGCACGCAAATTAAGCATTGATGCATTTTGAATAGTTTGTTTCGACCTGAGGTGGTCCTGGTTCACGTTCTCACCAGAGGGACCGCACCAGAGTAGGGGTGGGCGATATGGCCCTAACAGAATATCACGATATTTCAGGCTATTTTGCGATAAAGATATTCTTGACGATATCACGAAATACTTAAAAAGATAAAGATTTAGTCTGTATAAATAAATAAAAATGTAAAATGTAGTGTGAAGTGCAAATCTCAACAGTTGCCAAATACAAAAAAAAATTACTCTTGACTGTTGAGTATGAGCAAATGATAAAAATAACCATTTAGGGGTTTCGGGGGCGTATTTTAATGACATTTTGTAAAGGAGAATAAAGGTTCTTGTATGTTTTATTTAAGGCATCTTATTTTGAAAGTCTTCTTCTAAGTTCTGTGGTGGATTCTGTTAACACACTGTGCTCTTATTTTGAAAGCTGCATGTGTTTAGCGACAGAGAGTAAGTAGCTTTTTGTGATTAAAACAACTTTAAGTGTTAGCCAATGTTAGCTCGTGGCTAACGAACGGCATAATGCAGCAGTGTGTTTGCAGGACGGAGAGGTGGGCGGGGTTTGACTGACTGATGACAGACTCTCAACCTTACGCCACCACATCAAGAAGAAGGAATGTTGCCAATATCATGATATGCATTTTTTTAACCATAAAAAAAAATATACCGAATCGGGAACAATGGATAGAGATAATAGAGGAAATCTATATAATGGAAAAACTGACACATCGCTTAAGACTGCAGGAAACGCAGTTGGAGGACAAATGGCTGAAATGGACATATTTCAGGACCTGGAACAGCGACAAAGACTGGTGAAAGATCATTAGATACAGAGGACGAGACAGAAAACTAACGAGTGACCAAGGAGGAATGTGATTCCCAACAGGACTTTAATTTGTTTTTGTTTTTTTTGTTTTCTTATGTGGATGTTATGTTTGTGTATTGTGAAGTTATGTTTTTGTGTGTTGTTGGATGAAAAATTAATAAAAACCAAAGTGGAAAAAAAATAAAAAAAATATACCGATATTATCGTGAACGATACGATATGGCACGCCCCTACACCAGAGGTTGGCATTTGGTGCGGAATCAAGCGGACCGAGAGAGACCTCCTCTTTTTGGAGGTCTCTCTCGGTCCACTTGGTTTAGTGCGACCCGAGTGCGGTTGATGCTTTCACACCGACGAAAACGAACCGAACTAAGAGCTTTTGGTCCGAATGGACTGTTTAGTGCGCACCAACTGCTGTTGGTGTGAAAGCACCCTGAAACAAACAAACAAACAAACATGTCTGAGGTCTCTCTCTCACCATGGTGTTGGGTTTGCTGAGCGCCATGTGAGCCTGGACCACCTCCAGCATGTGGGAGGTGATCTCATTCATGTCCTCCAGGGGACGGACACTGAACGCCACCACTGATCTGTGGTTCTGAGACAGGAAGACAAAAAATTCACACACAAAAAAGTCAGAGAGGAACTACGGAGAACAATTACTGAGAAAATGTGTTCAAACCTACCAAGTGTTTAAATGTCAAGAGTCATTTGGCCTCACGAGAGATCTAGTTCCCATTAGTCTCTGTGTGCTGTGATGTGAGGAAGGAGGACTCACCTGGAAGGAGCGCAGGTTGCCAGAGACTTTGACGTACGTCCCTGGAGGCAGGACGGCGCTGTCCACTCCGGGGTCCTGCACAAACAAACAACAGTGGTGCTGAGGGACTTCATTTGTAGACTTCTGTCTAACGTTTTCAAACAGAAATATGCTACTGAAGCTTCTGAACAAGAAAGGACAAGACAATATTCATGTTTTGAACTGGGGAGGCAGACTGGTCTAAAGAGCTGGTTCTGGTCTACAGAGCTGGTTCTGGTCTACAGAGCTGGTTCCGGTCTAAAGAGCTGGTTCTGGTCTACAGAGCTGGTTCTGGTCTAAAGAGCTGGTTCCGGTCTACAGAGCTGGTTCTGGTCTACAGAGCTGGTTCTGGTCTACAGAGCTGGTTCTGTGGTTGCAGCCAGGTTGGACAGACACATAACACTGGTTATTATCAAGAATGTTTGAAGAAGAAGAAGAATAGATGTAAAAAATGACCAAAAAATGACACAAAATGACCAAAAATAGATGTAAAAATGACCAAAAAATGACACAAAATGACCAAAAATTGATGTTAAAATGACAATAAAAGACACAAAATGACCAAAAAAGAAAAACAAAATTATCAAAATAGACACAAATTGACCAAAATAGATGTAAAAATGACCAAAAAAGACACAAAATGACCAAGGTGGGGGCCACAAAATATCGCCACGAGGGCCGTAATTGGCCCGCGGGCCGTGAGTTTAAGACCCATGATCTATATCGTAGTGCAGGGGAAAAAAAACAAGACCCTGATGAACATATTTGGTCATAGTTTTTTGGGGTGTGAATAACCAACAGTGAAGCAGAACTCCTTCAGGTTAATAATACATTAGAGAAGTGAAAGAAGTTTTCACCAGAAGTAACGTAAAGGAAATAATGCACTCGTGAATCATCACCACTAATGTGACCTTCATGGTATTGGGTTTCTATTTATCATGCTTCTTTAAAAGTGACTAATATTAATGCCAACAGCAGAAGCCTGTTGACTCCAGTCCCTGACCTCAGTGTCGACCCACTGCTTCACATCCATTGGAGCTCCCGTCATGTCGTCCACCTTGTACTGGATGTTGGTCATGGACTTGTCTGTGCTCCTGATGATTCCCACAATAGTAACCTGGGACACAACATAAACAGTAGAGTCATTTTAAAGCACGTATTCAAAAACCAAGCAGTTTTTAAAACCTTTAATAAGGGCTGTTTCCACTACAGCCCAATACCAGAATGAGGAGGGTCTCACTCGCCGAAACGCCCCTAATCTGAACACGAGCCGTCTGGAGCGGACTTTTGTCGGGACTTTTTTTAAGGAGGGGATGTTCACCCCTTAGCGCCTGGTCTGCAAATTGCTAACAGGCTAACAGTTAGCTCTGTAGCAGTACAGTGTGTATGTGCTAACAGGCTAACAGTTAGCTCTGTAGCAGTACAGTGTGTATGTGCTAACAGGCTAACAGTTAGCTCTGTAGCAGTACAGTGTGTATGTGTTAACAGGCTAACAGTTAACTCTGTAGCAGTACAGTGTGTATGTGCTAACAGGCTAACAGTTAGCTCTGTAGCAGTACAGTGTGTATGTGTTAACAGGCTAACAGTTAGCTCTGTAGCAGTACAGTGTGTATGTGCTAACAGGCTAACGTTAGCTCTGTAGCAGTACAGTGTGTATGTGCTAACAGGCTCATAGTTAGCTCTGTAGCAGTACAGTGTGTATGTGCTAACAGACTAACAGTTAGCTCTGTAGCAGTACAGTGTGTATGTGCTAACAGACTAACAGTTAGCTCTGTAGCAGTACAGTGTGTATGTGCTAACAGGCTCATAGTTAGCTCTGTAGCAGTACAGTGTGTATGTGCTAACAGACTAACAGTTAGCTCTGTAGTAGTACAGTGTGTATGTGCTGCTGCTGCAGGAGGTGTTCACTTAGCGATCTCTGTTTGTTTACAACAAGCACCGGACACTGTGCACAGTTAGCGATGCCAGTTTGTTTACAATCACTATGTTTATGATCAGTGGAGATGCTGTGCATCATTAGCCATGCTGCTTTCAGCTGCTGAATTCTCAAACATTGATCATTCTGTGTAAAACAACAAAAATAAACAAAATGGTCTTACAGATAAAGTCCATTTTAGTACTGAAAACTAGTTGATTCTTTGACAACAGAGATCTAACCTGACAACTTGATTATTCTATTATGGATTTCTTGGAAGATTATTTTCTTGGTTAACCATTGTTCTCTATGAAATGTTACAAAATATAAAATAATTTCCATTATATTTCCCAGAATGCAAAATGCGTTGAAATTGCTCATCTTATGTTACTATCTGACAAAAACAAATCACTTAATCATCACATTTGAGGAACTAGTACGTGTGAATGTTTGGAATTCAGTTTGAGAACAGTTGCAGATTATTTTTCTGTTGCTTGAGTCAATGATTCATCAATTTATGAGTTTAGCCTCATGGTCAACAATTTCAACACTGGATTAATTATTAAAGGATTTGCCAAACAAAGATGTATTGTGCATACATTTGCTAGCTTTAGGTTTCAAATTGTGATTCGCCTCATGTATATACACTACTGGTCAAAAGTTTTCGAACACCCCAATTTTTCCAGTTTTTTATTGAAATTCAAGCAGTTCAAGTCAAATGAACAGTTTGAAAGGGTACAAAGGTAAGTGGTGAACTGCCAGAGGTAAATAAAAAAAGGTAAGCTTAACCAAAACTGAAAAATAATGTACATTTCAGAATTATACAAGTAGGCCTTTTTCAGGGAACAAGAAATGGGTTAACAACTTAACTCCATGGAGTCTTGGGCTATTTTGTCCATTTTTTAATTCTTTTCATGTCTTTGTAAGTCATTTTGTGTCTTTTTTTGGACATTTTGTGTCTTTTTTTAGTCATTTTGTGTCTTTTTTTGTCATTTTGTCTTTTTTTGTCATTTTGTGTCTTTTTTTGGTCATTTTGTGTCTTTTTTTAGTCCTTTAGTCCAACATAAAATGTGATTTTGAATCTTTTTTTTACTTTTAAAACACTATCATGCTATCATTTTAAATGTTGCAAATGTGCATTAATTTCAGAGTACTGAGACATTAAACTGCATAATTTTCAATTAAATTCTGGAAAAGTTGGTGTGTTCTAAAACTTTTGACCGGTAGTGTATATTTGGGGTTTAGACTGGGAAATGTGAAAGGCACCTTTAACTATTTCTGACTACAACACCCAGAGTTATTTTCATGTTCTTACCTGGGCCACTTCCACATCTCCTACTCTGAAGGCCTCGTCAGCCTGGGAGGCAGACATCAGCTGGGACACTGTGCAGGGGATGATCTGGTTGGCACGGGTCCTCTGTAAAAACATAAACATAAAGAGGTTGACTCACAATCCAACTGACAGTCAGGGTTTCCATCAGGACAATACAGGAACATATACATGTGTAAATGGGAAAGAGGGTTTATGATATGATGATATATTTCTTGATTAAAATATTAAAGTGAGAGCAAGATGGATGGGAGGAAATATGTACAGAAGCACACAAAGTAACTAACTCATGTCTGTTCAAGCTGTAAAAATTGAAATCAAATTTAAGTTTTAAAAAAAAATATTGAAGTGCATTTTTAAAGTGTATTTTGATTGCTGTTCAGTACAATATTATTTTATTATTATTTATTTATTTGTTTTTGCTTCATTCTTTTCCATTTAATTACTCTTCTATTTTTTTTTTTTTTATTTATATTTTTTTACATTGTTTATTTTTCTGTAACTCATTTCTTATTATTTGTAACTGTGCAATGTATTGTTGTTTCATATAAATACATTTTTAAAAAGTGCATTTTTACACACATTTTAAGTGTATTTTGATTGCTGTTCAGTACAATATTATTTTATTATTATTTATTTATTTGTTTTTGCTTCATTCTTTTCCATTTAATTACTCTTCTATTTTTTTTTTTAATTTATTTTTTTTTTACATTGTTTATTTTTCTGTAACTCATTTTTTCTTATTTGTAACTGTGCAATGTATTGCTGTGTCATATAAATACATTTTTAAAAAGTGCATTTTTACACACATTTTAAGTGTATTTTGATTGATGTTCAGTACAATATTATTTTATTATTATTTATTTATTTGTTTTTATTTCATTCTTTTCCATTTAATTACTCTATTTTTTTTTATTTATATTTTTTTTACATTGTTAATTTTTCTGTAACTCATTTCTTCCTATTTGTAACTGTGCAATGTATTGCTGTTTCATATAAATACATTTTTAAAAAGTGCATTTTTACACACATTTTAAGTGTATTTTGATTGATGTTCAGTACATTATTTTATTATTTATTTATTTATTTGTTTTTGCTTCATTCTTTTCCATTTAATTACTCTTCTATTTTTTTTTTTAATTTATTTATATTTTGTTTACATTGTTTATTTTTCTGTAACTCATTTCTTCCTATTTGTAACTGTGCAATGTATTGCTATTTCATATAAATACATTTTTAAAAAGTGCATTTTTACACACATTTTAAGTGTATTTTGATTGCTGTTCAGTACAATATTATTTTATTATTATTTATTTATTTGTTTTTGCTTCATTCTTTTCCATTTAATTACTCTTCTATTATTTTTTTTTATTTATATTTATTTGTTTACATTGTTTATTTTTCTGCAACTCATTTCTTCTTATTTGTAACTGTGCAATGTATTGCTGTTTCATATAAATACATTTTTAAAAAGTGCATTTTTACACACATTTTAAGTGTATTTTGATTGATGTTCAGTACAATATTATTTTATTATTATTTATTTATTTGTTTTTGCTTCATTCTTTTCCATTTAATTACTCTTCTATTTTTTTTTATTTATTTATATTTTTTTTACATTGTTTATTTTTCTGTAACTCATTTCTTATTTGTAACTGTGCAATGTATTGCTGTTTCATATAAATACATTTTTAAAAAGTGCATTTTTACACACATTTTAAGTGTATTTTGATTGATGTTCAGTACAATATTATTTTATTATTATTTATTTATTTGTTTTTGCTTCATTCTTTTCCATTTAATTACTCTTCTATTTTCTTTTAATTTTTTTATATTTTTTTTTTACATTGTTTATTTTTCTGTAGCTCATTTCTTCTTATTTGTAACTGTGCACTGTATTGCTGTTTCATATAAATACATTTTTAAAAAGTGCATTTTTACACACATTTTAAGTGTATTTTGATTGCTGTTCAGTACAATATTTTATTATTATTTATTTATTTGTTTTTGCTTCATTCTTTTCCATTTAATTACTCTATTTTTTTTTTTATTTATTTTTTTTTTACATTGTTTATTTTTCTGTAACTAATTTTTTCTTATTTGTAACTGTGCAATGTATTGCTGTTTCATATGAATACATTTTTAAAAAGTGCATTTTTACACACATTTTAAGTGTATTTTGATTGATGTTCAGTACAATATTATTGCTTTACGTCCGTTTGGAGTTTCCAGTGTAATATACAGACTGATAAATGGAGACTTGGGTACTAACTCCTTTCTTTTCTCCTCCCTGAGATGCAGCAGGTGATGCAAATCCTCCTGGAGACTGAGTGTAACCTCCACCCATGCTTGAATCAGTGTATCCTCCTGAAAAAGCAACAAAAAGGCAGAGAGAGCTAAACATAAGGAGCCATTTATTGTTCCCGTTTAAAAACACGTGTTTATACCAACTGACGTTAACGTCAACAACAAAGAGGCAACTTAGTAGTGTTGCTAACGTTAGCTGCAGACACACAACGTCAACAAACACAGCTGACTGTGACTTCATGAACACAACAGTGAGGACGTTAAACTCACCCTGGTTCCACATGTTGGTTCCTTGTTATTAAAGATAATTAAAATGAAATATTAAATGTTATGAACACTGTGGCGCAGTGACAGCAGTGCTTAAGACTTCCCTGTGTCGTCCCGCGAAAAACTCAATACACAGCGCATGCGTGTAGCAGAAGTCCCGCGAAACCTAACAGCTAGTTAATGGTTTCTTCACCCCTGATCTAAGCTTGTCAGGCACTTGTTCTGCCCTGGATGTGCACAAATACCGTTTTTTTTCGTGACAGCTCAATGTCACCATTCGTACCGTAACTATATCTTTAGCGGCTATGTATACGAAATGTGTGCGTATTGCTTGTTGGTACGGTACTGAGCCTTCGAGAAAGGAATGCCTGTAAGACAAGTATTAGGGTAATAATAGCAAGAATCAACAAGCCAGTCTGTGCTGCCTTCAAGCCCTTTTGTAAATTTGTGCGGTCCTATGTGCCTTATCGCTGCATTTGTGGCAACTGCTGTGCACAGTCTATGAACCTCAACTTAATATCCATCAAAGTGAGGCTACTAAACAGTATACTTTTCTATTTCAAATATATATATATTTATATTAATTCGCATAGTCTGTTCAAACGTTAAATATGTATATATCAATTCTAAGATGCTTAACAAATATGCCATTTTCCCCCTCTGCTTGATTAACATCTTTTTGTAGAAAATAAACTGTAATATCAAAGGTATTTACTTTTTACAATTTCAAGGAAATCAAACTACAGTTAACAGCATAATGGATTACAACCTGCACTTCGGAAAATACGAGCATCACCTGAAAGCAGCATACGCAACTCAAAGACTTGCTGCCTTCAAAATAAAATTTTGAAATAAATATTACATTTACAATGTTACGAAAAATTGTAACAATAGCACACAGGTTTAAGAAAATAGAAACACAACATTTGTGCAGTGAACCCAAATATAAAGGTCTCTAGCCTACTTTTAATAAAAATAAATAAAGTTAAATGTACATGCAACAGAGGGCAGAACTAAGCAGGGCAGCTGATTTTATCTTTAGCCCACATTAAAAATAGTTTATAAGGAGTGATTCAGCATTGAAGTACCCGGATAGGAGTATTTGCTGCCCTTGCATGGCACAACAAATTCATAGTCTACAGACATTGTAAAGTTACCACAATGTTTCAAACTCTGAATTAATTGTTTTTGCCTCATATCTGCTGGTGTATATACTACAGTAGGTGTGTTCTGGGCCTGCTGCCAAAAAATATGATAATATCAGTTGTTACTAAAGTGTACTCTTTTTAATTAAGAGAAAATGCACAATTGATGTTTGAATGTCTTTATTATACAACAGGTGTAGCCTCAGAGGAAGGTTGACAATCATTATTTTATTGAAAATAGTAATAATATCAACAGAGGGAGTTGAATATGCAGAGCCAACATGCAGCTGAATCAGTAATGGACCACCTTCAGGACAAAGACGCGTCATGAGCAGCTCTATCTTATCTCGCTTTGCCCTTTATAGACTTACCTCTTACACCGCCACTTGAGTTTTGTCGGACGTTTGCCTTCTTCAAAGACTTGAACATGTCCACAGTAAGACTTCTGCTATCTTGTCTGCTTTTCAAGCTGGTTATCGCGCTGTCGGGTAAGAAGCCTGTTTATATTGTACACAGCATTTAAATTAATCTTGGAAATCTCCTAGTGCTAAAGGCAAGTTCATGCGTAATTACGCATCGGGTTTTTTTTTATCCAGGGAACTTCTGGCACATCACGGACTTGCACTGGGACCCTTCATACAAACTGACAGATAATCCTGAACTTGTGTGCGCATCAAGTGGCAGACGACCTGCAGCCAATGCGGGGAAGTTTGGGGACTATGCTTGTGACTCACCATGGCTCCTTATAAACTCATCTGTGTATGCCATGAAGGAAATACTACCAGACCCGGACTTCATCGTATGGACAGGGTATGTATACGCACACTGCATAAAAGGTGTTTAGTCTAAAAACCAGATAAAAACACTAAATCTGAGGGAAATGATCTTGCTGCATGGACAGATAATTTCACTTGAATTAACTCATAAAACGAGATAAGAGATACGTTTTTTTTATTTTATATATCTTGGTAAGAAACAAATAATCATCGGGTCACTCTGCTCGGGCCAGTTCATCGCTGCTTGCAGCTTTAATTTATCTTGTGTAAGAGTTAATTTCTTATTTTAATCTTATTTCTAGATTTAATAATCTTAATTTAAGAAATCTTGCCAAGTTAAATTATCTGTCCACGCAGCAAGATAACTTATTAAATTATTCTTTTTAAAGACACAAAATCACCCAAAAGACACAGAATTACCAAAAAAGAAACATTATTAAAAAGACACAAAATTATTTAAAAAAGACACAACATTATTTAAAAAAGACACAAAATGACCCAAAAAGACACAAAATTACCAAAAAAAGACACATTATTAAAAAAGACACAAAATTACCAAAACAAGACACAAAATTATTTTAAAAAAGACATAAAATGACCAAAAAAATTCACAGAATTACCAAAAAAGACGCACAATTATTAAGACACTAAATGACCCAAAAAAGACACTACATTCCCTCAGATTTAGTGCTTTTATCTAGTTTTTAGACGACCCTTTTTTTGCAGTGCACGTCAGGTAGATTGTTAATTTTTTTATATTTTATTTATGCTGGCCTGTTGAGTCCCAATTCAGTCAAGAGAAAAAAACCCTCATGTTTATACGTCTTTTTTTTTTACAAAATATGAGGGAAAAATCTTGGAAATATTGACCCACTGACAGAATATTGCCATAGGTCTCCATTGTAAAATGCATTCGTAACCTTTGGCCTACTTTAATAAAGTTTCTTCAGCTGTGGGAACAAAAATCATCACATTTACCGCAGTTGTTGTTGTGTTTTTAGAGATGACACGCCACATGTACCAAATGAGGATCTGGGAGAAGAAAAAGTGGTCAACATCATCAGCAACCTAACCCACATTATTAACCAGGTGTTTCCAAGTAAGTGTGAGGTAAAGAGACGTCACATGGATCCAAGGGGAAACATATTGCATATCTACATTCACCGTCTGACTGATATTATTGATTAAACCCTCCTCAGACACTAAAGTGTACTCTGCCCTGGGCAACCACGACTATCACCCTAAGAGCCAGCTGCCTGCAGGCCCAAACTACATCTATGAGCGAACAGCAGAAATGTGGCAGGACTGGTTGGATCCAGAATCACAGAAAACATTTAAAAAAGGTTTACAGAGCCTCCTGTTATACTTTTTTAGATCCTTTAACCCTTTGATGCACAACATGGGTCTAAAGTGACCTGACAGAGTTTTTATGTTCTATATCTTTGTAATAATTTATTTTCATCATTCAGTATTCCAGGTTTTCCTCAATTAGTTTGTTTTTAACCTTCATACATCCTAATTTTATGTTTTCCTTTATTCATTTTTAATAAAATCCCTTTTTGTGTCACTACTCTTCTAATGCACAACATGGGTCAAAAATTAACCATATCAATTTTTTAGCCAAGTAGCTTGCTAAGCTAACTACTTAGCTAACTTCTTGGCTAAGTATTTAGCTAAGTAGCTTGCTAAGCTAACTACTTAGCTAACTTCTTGGCTAAGTATTTGGCTAAGTAGCTTGCTTAGCTAACTACTTAGCTTACTTCTTGGCTAAGTATTAAGCTAAGTAGCTTGCTAAGCTAACTACTTAGCTTACTTCTTGGCTAAGTATTAAGCTAAGTAGCTTGCTAAGCTAACTACTTAGCTAACTTCTTGGCTAAGTAGCTTGCTAAGTAGCTTGCTTAGCTAAATACTCAGCTAACTTCTTGGCTAAGTAGCTTGCTAAGTAGCTTGCTTAGCTAAATACTTAGCTAACTTCTTGGCCAAGTAGCTTGCTAAGCTAACTACTTAGCTTACTTCTTGGCTAAGTAGTTAGCTTAGCAAGCTACTTAGCTTAATACTTAGCAAGCTACTTAGCTTGATACTTAGCAAGCTACTTAGCCAAGTAGTTAGCTTTGTAATAACACAAAAACTGTTTTTCTTCATAAAGTATGAGAGGCAAAATGGAAATAATGATCTGCTGCTGTTGTTATTAAAAACAAGATATTTAAAGAAAACTTGGAATATTCAATCATAAAATAAGTTGATATCAAAAGATAGAGCACAGAAACACACAGCAGCATTAAATAACATGAAGGAAATGAATGTTGTTGTGCATTAAAAGGGGGTCAATATGTTGTGCATCAAAGGGTTAACACAATTACTTTCCCATAAGAATCAATAAATCATGTAAATAACTGCTGCTCTTCTCTTTATATAGGTGGATTTTACACAGAGAAGCTGCTGAACCGAGCAGGTTTCAGGATGCTGGTCCTCAACACCAACCTCTACTACGACCAGAACAAGCTGACCCGCAACACCATCGACCCAGCGGGACAGTTCATCTGGATGGATCGGGTTCTGACACAGGCTGCTATAGACAAAGAAAAGGTACATTATTTTGTCTTTCTGTGCCTTACAACAGGGGTTAAATGGTTGAATCACACACTACAAAAAAGGTCTAAAAACCAGATAAAAACAGTAAATCTGAGGGAAATGATCTTGCTGCATGGACAGATAATTTAACTTGAGGAGAAAATTAAGATTATTAAATCTATAAATAAGCATGTTGAACGCTTAAAATGAGAAATTAACTCTTAAAACATGAAACAAATAATTTGCAGTTCATCGCTTTAATTTATCTCTTTTGCACATTTTTTGTCTTTCTTGGTCATTTTGTGAAGATGTAAAAAGACACAAAATGACAAAAAAAAAGACACAAAAGACTTAAAATCACAAAAAAAGACATAAAAAGACAAAAATTTACCAAACAAAAAAGACACAAAAAGACAAAAAAAACACACAAAAAGTTTTTGTTATCCTGGTAAGAAACTAATAATCATCAGGTCACTCTGCTCGGGCCAGTTCATCGCTGCTGGCAGCTTTAATGTATCTTGTTTTAAGAGTTAATTTCTTATTTTAAGCATTCAACATGCTTATTTCTAGATTTAATAATCTTAATTTAAGAAATCTTGTCAAGGTAAATTATCTGTCCATGCAGCAAGATCATTTCCCTCAGATTTACTGTTTTTATCTGGTTTTTAGACACACCTTTTTTTTGCAGTGCAGGTTAGAGCTCAAAGAACGCTTCAGTGAATAATAATAAACACCTTATTCCTCTTTTTAAGTTTGGTGACCAGTAAACAGGAAGAATACATTTAATTTACATCCCCTGCACGGATTATTGATGCATGAAAAAGAGATCAACTTACAACCACACTGTAAATAATCACTGTGAAATCTACTGTTTTATTCATCACTGTGTTTGAGTTTTACAGTATAGTGCTGTATAATTTACAATAAAAATCGGTCCTTGTGACAAAATTACAGTAGTGAAAACATTACTGTCGAAGAAAACACAGTAGAAAGTATGAAAAGTAAAGTAGACTACTGAATTTTTCCATTTTTATCATCATTTTGATCAGAATCAGTCCTATACAAATGCTGTTTAAATAATTAACTTAAAGTTTTTAATACAAAACACAGTATGGAATCAATTGTAAAACAGTAAATGTATTAATATAATTTTCTTTAGTGTATAGAGTAATTACTTGCAATTACTAGTTATTTCTATAAAAAGTAATGATGAAATTATAATCAAATTAACAGCGTTGTTTACTGTGCCAAATTGCCATAAACAGTATCATTAAAAATACTGTTTTTTTTTATTCTTACAGTAAACAAATCAGTCCTGTAAACACAACTAAAAAATCAGTGTTTGTTTCATTTTACAGTAAAGAAACCAGTACTGTAAAAAAAACTAAAATCAGTGTTTTTATTTTTTGTTTTACAGTATTAAAAACAGTATTGTAAATAAAAATACAGTAGTTCTACTGTTAATAATAATAATAATAATAATAACAGTAACTTACTTGTTAATTGCTGCCAATAAATTACTGTAAAAATCACAGTAAATTATTTACAGTGCAGACACTATTCTTCTAATCTGAGTTTTTGTCTTGCAAAAAGATGAATTAATTAAAAATAGTAGAACTCAGAGATGATTTTGGCCAACTGGACATTGGTTTCTCTTCCAGGTTTACATCATTGGCCACGTTCCTCCTGGTTTCTTTGAGAAGAAGCGAGGAAAGCCGTGGTTCATGCCTGAGTTCAACAGTCTCTACTTACATTTAATACAGAAGCATCATTCAGTCATACTGGGACAGTTCTTTGGTCATCATCACACCGACAGCTTCAGGATGTTCTACAGCTCAGAGGGTGAGGTCCAACACTAGTTTTTCTCCTTTGTTTACACTGGGATGTTTGCTTGGTGTTGCATTTATTTTTTACTCTGTAATTCGTGGACCTTGATAGCCTGGGTATACCCAGACTGCCTTGCGCACTCGATTTCATTTCGAACCTGCAAACAGTCTGGAGAAACTACAGCCGTTTCTTAGCCCTGTTTTAGGGATCCAATCACAGAACGGGGAGGGACGGCGGACGGAAGCTTGTAGTTTTGTAGTTTTCTTACGGATCCAACATGGCTGCAGCAGACGTGAAGCTCTCTTTGGATCTAGCTGTAGACAGTGTTCTAGATAGTTTAGAGCCAAAGTTTATTTTAAAAGAAGAACGTTTGACTTTACACTCCTGTTTCACCACGAAAAAGGATGTTTTAGCCTTAATGCTTCCAACAGGATTTGTCCAAAGCCTAATCTACCAACTAGCCCCGCTACTGCTCACTGCTGTAACCATGGTGATCTGGTGAGCCACCCAGAGACCCACAGCAGCTCGTCTATTGACCATAAAATCAGTGGATGTATGTGGCTGAATGACATGAGGGGGAATAAGGTTGAAAATAAATAATCTTGCTGAAAGCGAGAACTGGAGAAGCAAAGCAGCAAGCAGCACACACACACACACACACACTGCCGGTAGACTGTGAGCTGAAACTACGGAGCAGCCAGAGTCAGAACATGCTGCAGAAAACGTTGCAGAAGCAGAATTGAGTATTTTAGTCTCAAAGTAGAGATGGGCTAGTCTGGCTATGTAAACAATAGATATATGTATATAAGAAATGTTGTTTCTATATATATCTATGATGTGAACATCAATTTCTGTCGCTCTACATCCGTCATCTGGTATAACTGATCTGATTGGCTAAGAGCTACCTACAGACGCTTTAGATAGACATTCTAAGCGCCCAATAAACGGCTCTGGAGGATCGTAAACCACACCTCCTCTAGGGAGAAAATGAACGGCTGGTTTCCAGACTAGATCTCATTTGTGATTTAGTGGCGCGTTAGCCCGGCTAGGACCTTGATGCACAGGGAGTCTCTTTGTGCAGCTTTTAAAGAGTCAAATTTAAGAACTTTTCGAGGTATCTAAACCAGAAATGTCGACTTGGGCTGGGCGATATATCTATATGAAAGATATGTCGATATATTTTTAAATGTAATATGGAATTAGACCCTATCGCATATATCGATATAGTTTTAAAAAAAATCTTTATATTTAGTTCTTTTGTAATGTTCGTTATTCTTTCCTCATACAAATAGATTTATTTCAGGAAAAATATTGGCCTATTTTATTTCATTAGTTTTTATCTTGTTTTTAGACGCACCTTTTTTGCAGTGTGATAATAAAGGACACAAAAAGCAACTTCGACGTGCTCTTTGATTCATTTTCTAACTCAAGAGAGGAATTAATTCCACTACAGCACATAATATCGTAGTAATCTGAGGTCACGGCCCTCTTCTTCTACAGGTTCTCCTATTGGTACCATGTTCCTGAGTCCAGGTGTCACACCGTGGAAAACCACTCTCCCTGGAGTGGTGGATGGAGCCAACAACCCTGGGATCAGACTTTTTGAGTACGACACTCAAACACTCCTGGTCAAAGTAAGTCTGTGTCATTTTCTTTTAAACCTCTGAAGTCCAAGAGATTTTGGTCCGAAATTGTCAGCTTCCTTTGCATTAACCCTTTGGAGTTTGGAGCTATTTTGTTGGTTTTTGACTCTTTTTCATTCTGCCTGTATATGCAACTTAAATAATGATCACCATGCCATGTTGGTATCATCTTTTTCAGCTCAACCTCATTATTATTTTGTCATTTTGACTTACTGGATCAACATTTTGAAACACAAAAAACACACACAAAAAAATTAGACAAAAAAATCCACAGAACACACACATAAAAACCACAAGAAACACAAACATTTTTTAAAAAATTACAGAAAACACACCAAAAAAAAAAGCCCAAAATCAAACAAAAAAAACCCCAATAAACACAAAAGATTGCATTAAAAATGATGAAACACACCCTGCAAAATCAGAAAAATCTCAGCAAAAAAAGTAAAATCATGTTACTACACTAGTCAAGGTCTTTTTTTTTTACCTTTGCTGAAAAAGATCAACATTTTGAAACACAAAAAACACACACAAAAAAATTACAAAAAACACGTAAAAAAAAAAAAAAAATTCGCATAAAATTACAAAAAAACATAAATAAAAAACCTACAAAAACACAATTTTTTAAACAAAAAAATCCACAGAACACACACATAAAAACCACAAGAAACACACAAAAAAATAAAAAAATTACAGAAAACACACCAAAAAAAAAAAAAAATAGCCCAAAATCACACAAAAAAACCCCCAGTAATCACAAAAGATTGCATTAAAAATGATGAAACACACCCTGCAAAATCAGAAAAATCTCAGCAAAAAAAGTAAAATCATGTTACTACACTTAGTCGAGGTGTTTTTTACCTTTGCTGAAAAAGACTTGACGCACTAAATTGGACATGGAAACTTGTAGAAAAACCAAAACTTTAGAGTTCAGCTGACAGCAGGACTCCATGCTGCTTCATTTTTACCTCATGAAGAATCCAATCCAATCCAATCCCCTTTATTTATATAGCACAATTTTAGCAGACACAAGGTTTCCAAAGTGCTGCACAAACAATAAATACATAACACAATACA
Organism: Centropristis striata; assembly: GCF_030273125.1. Taxonomy (NCBI): domain Eukaryota; kingdom Metazoa; phylum Chordata; class Actinopteri; order Perciformes; family Serranidae; genus Centropristis; species Centropristis striata. The sequence goes on along the minus strand of NC_081524.1, from coordinate 3,927,348 downwards.
AAGAGATGTAACACAATACAAAGAGATGGAGAGAAGAAGTCATGCTCCGGCGCTTTCGGGGACTCCAGAGGGTTAAATATGTTTAGGAGCTGCTCTAAGCTGCAGCACTCAGCCACCACAAGAACACCTGTTCCAGCTTCTGTTTCTTTAACCACTCGTTTGAACACTCACAGGATGTGGTGACCTACTATATGAACCTGACGTACGCTAATGCAGTCCAGGGACTCTGGGAGAAAGAGTACCGGCTCACAGAGAGCTTCAGGGTAGCAGACGCCTCCCCGGCCTCCATGCACCAGGCCCTGCAGCGCATCGCCACAGACCGCTGCTACCTGCAGAAGTACTACGAGTTCAACTCGGTCAGCTACGACCTGTCAGAGTGTGACAGAGGTTGCCGTGCCGACCACGTGTGTGCAGCCAGAGAGGTAGACTTTGACAGGTATGAACGCTGTCTGGAGAGAGAAGGGGCGGCTGCCGTTTACGGCGGGATGCTACCGCTTCTGTCTGTGGCTGCCAGTCTGCTGTTGGCCAATCGGTAATGATTTTATTTTATTTAGTGTTTATTTGATGTGGACATAGCAATTACATTGGACAGACCAGATGCATTGTTTAACCCTTAATAGGGCACTCATCGAAATACTTGCAAATTCCAGATTTCAACCCGAGAGAATATTGGAGGATATTACATACAGCCAGAATGTGTATAAAAAAACAGCATAAGAAAATAATATTTTGAGAAAAAAGTTTACGAGATTAAAGTGGCAAATCTACGAGAAAAAAAATGCGCAGATTTATGAAAAAAGTACAAAAAAGTGGTGAATCTGGCAGAAAAAAAAGTTGCTTTTTTCCCACTTTTTCCTCATAAATCTGCGACTTTTTTGTTGCAAATTTACTAGATTAAAGTGGCAAATCTACAAGAAAAAAAGTTGCAGATTTAAAAGATTTAAGGTGGCAAATCTGCGCAGAAAAAGTTGCAGATTTATGAGAAAAAAGTGGGGGGAAAAAGCAACTTTTTTCTCCTGGATTCACCACTTTAACCCTTAATAGGGCACTCGTTGAAATACTTGCAAATTCCAAATTTCAACCCTAGAGAATATTGGAGGATATTACATACTGCTAGAATGTGTATTACAAAAAAACATATACGGACCCGGGGGAGGGGGGTAATATTTTGAGAAAAAAGTTTACGAGATTAAAGTGACAAATCCACAAGGAAAAAAAATATGCAGATTTACGAGATTTAAAGTGGTGAATCTGCGGGGAAAAAGTTGTTTTATTTTTCACTTTTTTCTCGTAAATCTGCAACTTTTTTTGCACAGATTTGCCAGTTTAAATCTCTTAAATCTGCTACTTTTTTTGTTGTAGATTTGCTACTTTAATCTAGTAAATTTGCAACTTTTTTAGCGAAATATAATCAAATGACATGGTGTCTCTGTCTGTGACGTAGCCTGATCTTTGCTGATTAGCTGGAAGAAATCCATGTGGTTCTACGACCAAACAGAGAGACATGGGGACCCAGTTTATATCCACTGAAGTTACCAAATATAGTTCTTCACCCCATAAAGGGTTAAGTGTTTTAGCACAAGTCCAAACACTTGTCCATAGGCAGTTTTTGAAAAGATAGGGCAATTAAAATTACAAGAATGGACAAAGTAAGGACCAGACAAAGATAAGAAAAAAAAACAGCGACAATGGGAAAAAAGAAGTCAAAGAAGTAAAAGCAATTTTCAATAAGGAACGTAAAAAGGCAACAGAGCAAAGGCAATATGAGCAATCAGTAAACCAGTTAAGAACTATTCATGTGTGCACTGTTGATTAGATTTTAGCCATTATCTTTTCTTATATATATTCTTTATTTTACCAGGTAAAAGTCTCGTTATAACCTTGATCATTGGATGTGTTTTCATGTTTAACTCCTATAATAATGGAGGTGAGTCAGGTACTAGACGTACTTCAGCAGGAAAAAAAACAACCTTTGGCTTCAGTAATCTGTGGTGAAGCCTGCTGACCTTGTTTTATTGTCGCATGTTGAATGCTTCATTTCCAGTCAGTAGAAAAAAAACTATGGTGTATTTATTATGTGGCTCATGAGGCTAAAGTACATATCATTCAACTGTGATTCAATCCAGACTTTTTCTTTCCCTCAAGATTTTCTGTCAAACTCTGTTGTATCTATTTAATAAAACCAGGAATGGCTAAAAGAGCTGTTTAACTCTATGGAGTCTTATAGGGCTATTTAGTCCATTTAAATCCTTTTCATGTCTTTTCGTGTCTTTTTTTGGTCATTTTGTGTCTTTTTAGTCATTGTATGTCTTTTTTTTAGTCATTTTGTGTCTTTTTTTAATCATTTTGTGTCTTTTTTTAGTCATTTTATGTCTTTTTTAGTCATTTTGTTTCTTTTTTTTTTTTATCATTTTGTGTCTTTTTTTGTAATTTTATGTCTTTTCAGTCATGTTGTGTCTTTTTTTAGTAATTTTGTGTCTTTGTGTCTTTTTAAGTCATTTTGTCTTTTTTTGTAATTTTGTGTCTTTTTTTGGTCATTTTGTGTCTTTTTTAGTCCTTTAGTCCAACATAAAATGTGATTTTGAATCTTTATTTTTACTTTCAAAACACTATCATGCCCAATAAAGAATTGTAAATGTTGCAAATGTGACCAAAGGTGTCAAATCTAACATATAAGAGGGTTCCATCCAGTTCTATCATTTGATACTAAATCTATTTGAGCTTGTCTCCAGTTTTACTTGGTATATCATCATCAAACTGAAACTGGCCTCATGGAGTTTACAGCCAGAACTTTAGAGGTAAATTTACAGTAGGGCTCCACGCTGCTTTGTTTTCTAGTCTGGATGGAGTCAACAAGTCTGGATTATTTGGAGCTTTTGGGTTAATAATTGAATGGTTTTCCAGCAACATGAATCAATGCATTATCGCAACAGTAAATCTGATGATTAACATCAATTATGCCCATATAACTTGCAAATAATACAACCTGTAACTAAACACATGAGATAAAGCTGCATATCTATAATACTTCCTGTTATCCCGTATCACTATATCAAGATTAAATGACTTTTTAATGACTGTCAGTAAACTTAGGGCACCTCAAACAGTCATAACTATTAGACTTTGAGCCTGGTGTTAAGGAACATTTATTGAGCATTGCATTTGATTGACAAATCCACAACGATGTCCTGGGATGAGACTGTAGTGCTGGTTTGAGTCCGTTCACATGATGAGCAGCTGTTTAGCGGAGGTGAAAGGCTGCATGGCTGCCTCCAGAGCTCTGCTGTAGTCATGGAGACCGACCTGGGAGCAGGCCGGAGCCGTCAGCTGTCCCTGCTGGATGAGGCGGCACAGTTCGTCCAGCATGGCCCTGAACCTCTTCTCATCTAAGGGGAAAGGTAAAAGTCACATTCAAGCACTTTTTAATGATTCTACAGGTGCATTTAAGCACCTTTGGCACCTTTTTTTTTAACCAAAGTTGTGGTTAATTACATGTTTATATACATTCCTGTAAAACTGTTCTGACACAAAGATTATGGAAGTAATGTGATTTTCAATTCTTGGCAAAACATGGCACCAAGGTTATAATAGTTTTGGAGTTTTCATTAGTTTTAGTTTTTATTTCGTTGTGAATTTTTGTTTTTAAATTCAGTTAGTTTTAATTAGTTTTTAGAGTGAGTTTGTTAGTTTTAGTTCCGTTTTTATTTTATGAAAATGCTTAGTTTTAGTTTAGTTTTTATTAGTTTTAGTGTTAGTTTTAGTTTATATGGAATGGGCTATGTGGTGCGAGATTCAAAGAGGTCATAATACATTTTCCCTTTTTTTCCCTTCGGCTTATTGAACATCCAAAGTTTACTGAGTGTTGCGCCCTAATAACTGAATGGATTACGCTATCGGAAAATTTCCAATGTTTTCTGAAAGCTGAGAAGTTGCTCTTTACAGCCAACATGGTGTCATTACGGTAATTTCACTCGGGCCTCTCCTGGAAGCCCACAAAACAGGAATACACAGCAGAAATAGAATCACTGGAAACACATGAAACAAGTTGACAAAGATGAAAACAAAGGGCATTTTCACTATAATTTTAGTTAGTTTTGGAACAACACAATACAGTTTCAGTTAGTTATAGTTAACTATAATAACCTTGCATGGCATTAAGTGTTTTCAAGGATTTCCTGCACCTGTACGAAACCTGTATTTAAAAGAAGAGGAGATTACAACGTCACTCACCGTTGGAGTGATCTCTCTTCCACTGTGTGACCCAAAATCCCCGAACCTTCACATCCTTAAAAATAAGAGCACTCTGGAGAGAACAAGTTTAGTTTTAGCACCTAAAGAGAAAGGTGTCTGTAGGTGTAAATGTGATGTTAAATCTAGAAGCTTTCATCTCACCACAGGGACGGTAACTGGCTGTTTGGCCATCCCTCCATACGTCACCATAGATCCTCCAAACCTGGAATACATGATGGGAATTATCATCAGATTTTCTCTTTAGTGTAAGACATGGGTCTCAAACTGGCGGCCAGAGGGCCAATTGCGGCCCTTGTGGCGATATTTAGTGGCCCCCACCTTGATATGAAAGTTTAATGTGAGTTTTATATGAATGGCACTTTACCGTGTTGTGTGTGGAAGGTCCCTTTAATTACTTTTTTTGGTAATTTTGTCTTTTTTAAAATAATTTTGTGTCTTTTTTTTGTAATTTTGTGTCTTTTTTGGTCAATTAGTGTCTATTTTTTAAATACTTGTGTCTTTTTGGTAATTCTGCCTTTTTTTGGTCATTTTGTTTCTTTTTGGGGTCATTTTGTGTCTTTTTAAAATAATTTTGTGTCTTTTTTGGTCATTTTGTTTCTTTTTTAAGTAATTTATTTTTTTCTGTCATTTTCTGTCTTCCTTGGTAATTTTGTGTCTTTTTTGGTCATTTTTTTGTCTTTTTTTGTAATTTTGGTGTCTTTTTTGGTAATTCTGTCTTTTTGGTCTTTTTGTGTCTTTTTTTGTCTTTTTGTGTCTTTTTTGGTCATTTTGTTTCTTTTTTAAGTAATTTATTTTTTTCTGTCATTTTGTGTCTTCCTTGGTAATTTTGTGTCTTTTTTGGTCATTTTTTTGTCTTTTTTTGTAATTTTGGTGTCTTTTTTGGTAATTCTGTCTTTTTGGTCTTTTTGTGTCTTTTTTGGTCTTTTTGTGTCTTTTTTGGTCATTTTGTGTCTTTTTTAAGTAATTTAATGTATTTTTCAGTCATTTTGTGTCTTTTTTTGTGTCTTTTTTAAGTAATTTGTTTTTTTTTCCTGTCATTTTGTGTCTTTTTTAAGTAATTAGGAGTTTTTTTTGGTAATTTTTTGACTTTTTTAGTAATTTTGTGTCTTTTTTTGGTCATTTTGATACTGCCTCCAGCGGCCCCCAGGTAATTTGAGTTTGAGACCCCTGCTGTATGATGATAATGATAGATCAGACTATATTAACAGAGATGATTCAGCATCCTCACTGTAGATGACGCAGCAGTTCTGTTGCACTCTTGCCTCCGACTCCATTCAGAGCCAGTTTAGCCTTTGGACAGGTCTTTATAAAAGAGAAAGAAAACACATATTCAGAGTGTGTTTATTCACCACACCTAAAGACACATGATCCTATCTTTTTAGCGGAGCCTCAGACCTTGAACAGTTCCTTCATCTCCGGCCGCCTCAGTGCCTCCTCTTTGATCACATGAGTAGCTCCCATGGCCTTCAGCCTATCACTGAGCTGGCTGAACTCTGGCCTTTGACAAGGAAGAAACAATGAAAAACTTCATTACAGTTGTAAATTTTTTACCACACACAAAAAAAAAAACCTTTCCACTATCTCACAGTCAGGTGGACTGATCTGAGCCAATCAGTACGTTTACATGACACTTGAAAAAAACGAATTATTGCCTTAATCTGACTATAAGTGCTGTTCTCCAACTCTGATTAGGAGCCCAGATAATGTGATTAGAATATGATTTTCGCCGGCATGTATGAAAAGACAACGCATGTGCACATTCTACATGCTCCACCCCCACGCTGGTGTATGACCCCGGAACAAAAACATCCAAGAGAGCCGGTTACATTAGCCAGTCGTGTTAGCCGGTCACGTTAGCCAGTCGCACATTAGCTGGTCGCGTTAGCCGGTCACGTTAGCCAGTCGCACATTAGTTGGTCGCGTTAGCCGTCACGTTAGCCGGTCGCACATTAGTTGGTCGCGTTAGCCGGTCACGTTAGCTGGTCCCATTAGGCGATCGCATTAGCCGGTCACGTTAGCCGGTCGCACATGAGCCGGTCACATTAGCCGGTCGTGTTAGCCGGTCGTGTTAGCCAGTCGTATTAGCCAGTCTCATTAGCCGGTCACGTTAGCCGGTCACACATGAGCCAGTCAAATTAGCCGGTCGCACTAGCCGGTCACATTAGCCAGTCGCGTTAGCCAGTCGCACATGAGCGGGTTACATTAGCCAGTCACATTAGCCAGTCGCGTTAGCCAGTCGCACATGAGCGGGTTACATTAGCCAGTCACGTTAGCCAGTCGCGTTAGCCAGTCGCACATGAGCGGGTTACATTAGCCGGTCACATTAGCCGGTCCCGTTAGCCAGTCGTATTACCCGGTCGTATTAGCCGGTCGCATTATCCGGTCGCACATTAGCCGGTCAGTAGCGACGTCACAAAGTGTCTAACTGAGGTCAACAGAAAGGGCGCCATATTAACCTGCTGAAACGACGCATATCACCACCCAGTGTTGAGGAGGAGGACACGTTCCCGTCAGTTATTCAGTTTTCTCAGTTGCATGTAAACTGGGACAAGGACAGAAGTCCTATTAGACGCCAAAATCAATTTTTAAGCATAGCTCGATTAAACTGTGCATATAAACGCACTGAATGACTTGGACTAAAAAATGGAGTCTCCTGAACAGACTTAAAATACTTGAGTTCACCTGTCTCTGATGACGTTGATGGTGTTTATTCCCCTTGCAGCAGCAATCTGTATTACGGCCTGCCCGACTCCACTGTTGGCTGCGTTTTGGATCACAGAATCACCTGCAAGGACAGCAGATTAAAACTGTTGCATTATGAGGGCGTGGCCTGAGACTTTAGAGAGGGCGTGGCCTGAGACTTTCCCGGTGGACACTTTTCCCCCTAAAGGAAACACGGCTAACGGCTCTGTGTGTGGAAGTGATTACCTGGCTTGAGATCTTCAAAGTCAGACAGCATCCTGAAGGCGGTGCAGGGGTTGACTCCCAGGGTGGCAGCAGACAGCAGGGGGAGGTCACTGGGCAGCGAGATGACATCATCCTCCGCTAACACCGCCTCCGTCCTCCACGTCCCTGCTCACACAAGACACAGAACTCTTTAAAACATGTTGAGTGATATAATGTGACCCTGTGGAGTCCTTCTAGTAATGCAGGCTGTTATTTACCGAGACCAGCATCTTTTGGAATGACCCAGTCTCCAGTTTTGAGGGATTTCACCTGGCAACCCACCTCTACCACCTGCGCTACGCCCTCATTGCCCCCAACAGCTGGGAGGTCAGGCAAGATAGCATAAGTACCTGATGGAAAAAAACAGAAAAACCATCGGATAAACTGATCTTTATACTGCCCTACAAAGTCTAACTGCAGTAACTATGCAAGGGTAAATCTGAGAAAAACTGCTTTAAAGTTTTTTAAAGTGTTTTAACTGGCCAGCCAAATGTTTTATAGGTAGATAACTGATATGACACTTATTTCTACATGTATTGATGATGTAATTTTTATGCTCAAAAATCATGGTGATTTATTTGATCTTTAACCCCAAAAACGTAGTTACTGCATTGCTGTAAAAGGTTCTAATAATAATGTGAAAGCAGTGCAGTAACTACAGTGTTGTCGTCTTCTTTCAGCTTTTATATTTTGTTTTCAGTGAATAAACATTTTCAAATTGATTTTGTTATCAGTGTATTTAAAAGTGTTTAACAACTCTATTCAAAGATTTGCATATTTTAGACTTAATATTATAAAGTAATATTACATTTTAGTCTTAATATACTTTTATCTCACTTTTTTACTTCATCACTATCTAGATAATAATTTACCTTTCAAATAAACTTATAATTCCCATTATTTTTATGTTTAAATTAGTATATATATATATATATATATATATATATATATCCAAGTAATTATACAATTATTTATGTATAATTATAATTACTGCTTGGTTTTGAGTTGGATTTTGTGGTTTTTATATCATTATTTCTCTGAAATAAAGCAAAATTGAAATCTAAAACTTTGTCACAAGATAAAACAGACAATCATTTTTAGTTTTAACTCAATGGGTATCAGAGGTATCAGAAAAAAAACACACCAAAAAAGCACCTTGAATCATGTTGATGTCAGATGGGTTGATTGGAGCTGCCAGCATCTTAACCAGGACATCCTTTGCACCCACGGGGGGGAGGTCTACATCCTCCAACCTGGCAACCAAAAACAGAAAACCTTTTAACACCAGATGGTTTTGATTGTTATGATATAAAATAGAAGGAAAGTATGAAATAAGTTAAGTCCAGCAGATGGCGGTAAATGCAACGGAAATGATGCTAACTGCCAATAAACACCAAAGAAGAAGAAGAAGAAGAAGAAGAAGAAGAAGAAGAAGAAGAAAACTCATCGAAATATTTATTATAAACCTGATCATACTGATGGCGAAATTTCATATTCATAAATGCAAATTTGCTAGAAGAAAACCATCTTTTGTTGCCTTTCACCATGAGCTCAGGCAGTACATCGCCTCTATTAAATTGTCCAATAACCAAAAAGCTATCAAAACAGTTGATATTTGTGAACTATTAAATATATTATTGTAAGCCCTTCCCCCCGGCGTAGATTATACATGTGAAATTCTTTTGTAATGAATTGTATATTTTTGATGTTTGTGAAACAAAGTTATAATAAAAAAAAAATAATAATAATAAAATAAAATAAAAAACTTGTTTGCCAAAGCCAAAGTAGTGGCTTTTTAAAAAATAAAATAATTAATTGTTACTGAAAAAAAAAAAAAAAAAAAAAGAAGAAGAAGAAGAAGAAGAAGAAGAAGAAGAAGAAGAAGAAGAAATAAGAAGAAGAAGAAGAAGAAGAAGAAGAAGAAGAAGAAGAAATAAGAAGAAGAAGAAGAAGAAGAAGAAGAAGAAGAAGAAGAAGAAATTATGGTTGTTGCTATGGTGGTTGCTATGGTTGTTGCCCTCTCTTGCCCCCAGGAAGCAGTAATGAGCCCGGTACAGCTTCATTTCACACCACAATAAGGCGAAGAAGACATCACAGTAGAAAACTTGGACAAGCGACACAGAAAGGAGAGATTTATGTTTTATCACACGTGTTTTCAATCAGTATTTTTTCCGTGTTAGAAGAGAAACTACTAGAACAGCGAGCAGTCACGTGTTGCCGTTGCTACCAGCCGTTACGACCGTTAGAGACCCTCTTTAGCTCCACAACAACTGTAGATATTTTGTTTAAATAATGTATTTAATGGTTATTAAGTCAGGTGGTCTTACTGGAGGACGCGGGAGGGGTCTCCGTGTTTCCTGTAGAGAAGAGCCCTGCATGTTGGAGCAGAAAGTGGAGCTGAGTGGCTGAAGAGAGATGTTAAACCAGCAGCAGAGACGCTGCTCCTGCAGCCTGCCCGGCTCCTTAAACACACCGTGGTAAATAACGGCCACATCGCGATCCAGGAGCTCACTATAAACTATAAAAATGACCCCACTATGCAGGTATATCTGTCATGTGAGCTGTGAGTTTTGCTAGGTCTCCTGTCCCTGTGAGGCCATGTTGGACAGGTTGTCATTGGGAATATAAACAGAGAACAGCGCCTCTAGTGGACAAACATCAGATAGCACCATTAGACTGGATAAAGCAGTAGTTCTCAACCTTTTTGAGTCGCGACCCCCAATTTAACATGCATGTTGTCCGCGACCCCGACTCACTGAACACAATCTCACACGCACAGTTCAGATCACCCAAAAAAGAAACAAAATGGCCAGAAAAAGGGAACAAAATGACCAAAAAAAGACACAAAATGACCACAAAAGACACAAAATGATCAAAAAAAGACACAAAATGACCAAAAAAGAAACAAAATAACCCAAAAAAGAAAAAAATACCAAAAAAAAGTCCCAAAATGACCAAAAAAAGGAAACAAAATGACCAAAAAAGACACAAAATGACCAAAAAAAGAAACAAAATAACCCAAAAAAGAAAAAAAATACCAAAAAAAGACACAAAATGACCAAAAAAAAGGAAACAAAATGACCAAAAAAGACACAAATTGACCACAAATTGACCAAAAAAAACACAAAATGACAGAAAAAAGACACAAAATGATTAAAAAAAAGATACAAAATGACAAAAAAAACCCCACAAAATTACCAAAAAAAATCATTAAGTGACCAAAAAGTCTAAAACACATTAACACATGAACACTTTAACACAGTGGAGACAGAGCTGACTTCCAAAATGATTTGGCGACCCCCAGAAATCATCTCGCGACCCCAATTGGGGTCCCGACCCCAAGGTTGAGAATAGCTGGTATAAAGTACCTTTGGGTTTTAGGGGGTTACCAGGCAGAAAAAAGAGAAATTGATGGTTTTCTTTTTACATTTCAGTTCCTGTAATGCAACACTGTGGCAGAAGGTTCTCATACACATCCTGTTTATTTGTTTTTGAGTCAACAAAACATTTACATAGATAGACAGACAGACAGACAGACAGACTTTATTTATCCGAAGCTGGGAAATTACAGTGTAGCAGCAGCATTACACACAGAGCCAATAACTACACAATTAAATAATAATAATAATGCATTTTATTTATAGGCGCTTTTCAGGACGCTCAAGGTCGCCTTACAATAAACAATAAAAAATAAAACAATAATAATAAAAACAGCAATGGCAGTAATAATATACAGCAATAAAACAATTACAAATAAGAACAATAATAAAAACAACAATGACAGTAATAATAAACAACACTAAAACAGCACAGACAAAAATTGGCAACATTAATAAAATGATGAATATATTAGCCAGTGTAAACAGGTGCATTTTGAGATGTGACTTGAAGGTTGGTAGTGTTAGAGAGCAGATGTACTGAGGGAGTTTGTTCCAGAGTCAAGAGGCAGAGCAGCTAAAAGATCTTAGTCCCATTGTGGTTAAATGGGCGGAAGGGGTGAAGAGGAGTAAAAAGAAGTAAATAAAAAGAACCACCTAGGCATATTCAAGCAATAAAATGCAATAAAAATGAAAATGTCTAAAGAAGGAGTATTGATTGTAGTGCAGAATTAAATATAAATACACAGTATAAAAATATAGGTGCCATGAAACAAATAAGGTGCAATGAACAGTGTGCATAAAAAACACATAAGTGCATTGTGACTGTATGTTCTGACCAGACTTTTAGTTATTGTACAGTGTGATGGCATGTGACAGGAAATATTTTTTATATCTGTCCCTTCGACTCGTCTTTCTACTGTGTGATGGAGAGGCTTGTAGAACCTGATAATGTAATAACTTCCCGATAATGTAATAAAATGCATTTTCCAATAATGTAATACACTTTTTACCAATAATGTAATAAAGTATAACATTAATGGGAGGTTATTACATTATCAGGTTAGCCTTCATTTCCCAAGTCCTGATAATGTAATAATTCCCCAATATTGTAATAATTTAACAGCAGACCACCCATTACTTGGGTTTAAGTGGTGATACTGTGTATCAACTCTAGCTCAAGAGCTCTAGCGCCACCAACAGGTCAAAGTTGAATGTTTATTCACTTTTGACCCGTTCCTCGCAGCTCGTTAAGAAGAGTAAGAAGGAGTCTCCAAAAGTCTCCAATAACACCAGAAAAAGTCGCTGGATTTGTCGCCAGTCACTTTTTTGAAAAATAGTCACTAAGGGGATCTGAAAAGTCACTAAATATAGCAACAAACAAAATGTATTCTAATCGTGGCGGCCAAAATCGTGATCGCGATTAAAATTTGGTTAATTGTGCAGCCCTCCAGTACCATTATATTGTGCAATAATCCACTCAGGAACAAAAAGCAGCACCCAACAATATAATAAAGTCTAATTTAACTCCACAAACAGCCACAAATATCACCAGTTTAATCACGCTGGATTTGTCTCCAGACGCTTTCTTGAAAAATAGTCACTAAGGGGGTCTGAAAAGTCGCTAAATTTAGCAACAAAGTCGCTAAGTTGGCAACACTGCTTCACCGGCTTTTACAAATGTCGCGTGTTGTTGTCGTGTAGAGTACTACGTTACATCCTGCTTAGCGTTCTATCCAATCAGTAACCAGGCTTTTAGCAGGGGAGAAAAAAGACCCTGCTCTTCTAAAGGGACGAAAAAAGTCCGCTCCGGACGGCTCGTATTCAGATTAGGGCCGTTTCGGCGTGTGAGACCCGCCTCATTCTGGTATTGGGCTGTAGTGGAAACAGCCCTTATTCAAGGTTTTAAAAACTGCTTGGATTTTGAATGCAGTGCTTTAAAATGATCCTACTGTTTATATTGTGTCCCAGGTTACTATTGTGGGAATCATCAGGAGCACAGACAAGTCCATGACCAACATCCAGTACAAGGTGGACGACATGACGGGAGCTCCAATGGATGTGAAGCAGTGGGTCGACACTGAGGTCAGGGACTGGAGTCAACAGGGTTCTGCTGTTGTCATTAATATCAATCACTTTAAAAGAAGCATCAATGTTTCTGAAGTAAAAAGAAATGCATGATAAATAAAAACCCAATACCATGAAGGTCACATTACTGGTTCCCTGTTCAACTCAGGTTCTCTGATCACTTCTTTCACTTCTCTAATGTATTATTAACCTGAAGGAGTTCTGCTTCACTGTTGGTTATTCACACCCCAAAAAACTATGACCAAATATGTTCATCTAGATGATCATGAGTTGGCACCCACATCTTTAAACACTTACTGTGTGTAGACCCATGATATAAATGTTATAATACGCTACTTTTAGAACGGTTGGCTCCATTATTATGTATTGATGACGTATATTTAACCGTCCCAAGCTTTCTGCCACTCCTTATTATAACTATGAATGACATGACAATGGCTTTCTCAGAAAAACAAGTAATGGAAAAAAAAATAATAAAATAAAATAATAATAATAATAATAAATAAAAAGAAATACAAGTAACATTAAAAAAAATAATAATTAATTGAAAAAGAAATACAAGTAACATTGAAAATAAATAAATATAAGAAATTAAAAAAAGAAATACAAGTAACATAAAAAAAGAAAAGAAAAGAAAAGAAATTCAAGTAACATTAAAAATAATAATAATAATAAAATAAAACAAGTAATGGACTCACAAAGAGAAGTTTCTAGCATTGAAGGATGTGTTTTGTATTTGCAGTTTGATGCTGTGTGCCTGTTTTAAAACGACCTTTTTAATGTCACAAGGTGCTGAGTTTGATACGAGGCTGCCCGGATCCACAGGGAATCAGCATCTACGACGTAAAACAGAGGCTCGGCACCATGAGTATGGCTATCATAAAGTAAGAAGCTTTACTTTGTGTTGTGAAAAAACAATATACAATAAACTCAGTCGCTTTATCACAACGATTAAAAACCTTATCCCCTAGGCTGGGAAGAAGAGCGTAAAAAAGGTTCATGTGTTGCTCATTGACAGTGAATTAGTGGTTTGCACTCTGGTTTAAAAATAAACAGAAACTGAGCTGTACATTTTTAAACTCGTAAAAATGTCAAAGATTTTAGTTCCCTTTTACAAATAACTTAGTTATTTGGTCCTCTTATACCAGCAGCAAATGAGAGGTTGGACCTGAACATGGAACGCATCAATATGACTCACTGTTTCCTGCTTATAACACCTAAATATCAGCTCATCTTGAAACTCACAGGTTGAAAAGGTTGGCAGGGTAAACAGCACGGAGCTTTCATTTTAATTATTTTTTAAAGCGTTAACATTTTGAAAAGTTCTACTTTAAGGTAAGTAAATATGCTTATTTATCTAATCAAACATTGCAGGTCAACTTTGTAATTGAAATTCCACATTCAGTGTCTGGAATTTGAGCTTTAGGGTTGACAATGGTTTGTTTGTTTATTTGTTTGTTTGTTTTAAAATTATTCTGTAATCAGAGTTATGAATAGACCTTCTTATTGTCACCATTTTCAAAGGATCCACAAGGCACCTGAGAGGAAGCTGCTGATTTGATTTAAACAGCAATACAATAGATTAAACAATTGCTGACCCTCAGCAATTTTGATAATTAAGTCAAAATCTAGTGACTATCACCTACACCATGGGTCTCAAACTCATGGCCCGCAGGCTAATTGCGGCCCTCGTGACGATATTTTGTGGCCCCCACCTTGATATGAAAGTTTAATGTGAGTCTTATATGAATGGCTCTTTACCGTGTTATGTGTGCAAGGTCCCTTTAATTACTTTTTTTTGGTAATTTTGTGTCCTTTTTTGGTAATTGTGTGTCTTTCTTAAAAATAATTTTGTGTCTTTTTTTAATAATTGTGTGTCTTTTAATGATTTTGTGTCTTTTTAAAATATTTTTTTGTCTTTTTCGGTAATTCTGTGTTTTTTTTTAATATAATTGTGTCTTTTTTTGGTAATTTTGTGTCTTTTTTGTGTCATTTTGTGTCTTTTTAAAATAATTTTGTGTCTTTTTAAATAATTTTGTGTCTTTTTTGGTAATTCTGTGTCTTTTTTGGTCATTTTGTGTCTTTTTTTGGTCATTTTGGAAACATCAGGAAACACTAATGAATAAAAGAGTTTTTAGCCTGGACTTGAACGTTTCAATAGAGGGGGCAGATCTGATGGAGAGAGAGATACTATTCCACAGACTTCAACATGTGCATTTACATGTCTGTCAAATTTGTAAAAGAGGAATTGAAAATCACACCAAGATCTTTGACATGGGGTTTGACAAGAGTATTTCCTCAGCTGTTGGAGATGGATTTAGTGGAGTTAGGGGGGCAAAACAAGAGAACCTACAACTTCCTTTCATTCAGCTGTAAGAAGTTTTGTGCCATCCACCATTTAATGTCCTTAAGGCAATCCATAAGATGATTTAGGTTGCGTTGGTCATTAGGTTTCTGGGAGAGATAGAGCTGAGTATCATCTGCATAGCAGTGGAAGGAGATGTTGTACCTTTGGATGTTTTGACCAAGGAGAAGCATGTCAATGGAGAACAGAATGGGACCTAGGATAGAACTCTGTGGTACCCCACAGGAGAGCTGAGCTTAAGGGGAGAAAGGTTGGCCGTGTTAACAGAGAAACATCCATTGCTGCATGAGGATGTGATCCAGATTAGGGCAGTGGCACTAACACCCACTCCAAACTGGAGATGGTCAAGTAGGATGTTATGATCTACTGTGTCAAATGTTGCACTGAGGTCTAGTAAAACCACGTCAGCACAGTCACCAGACCTTTAAAACTCTTTATAACATCAAAGTTATGCAAGAACACAGCCAAACTAACCGATTGAGGCAATGGTCAATCAGCAAGTTCTATGTTCTGCAAGGTAAAATTACTGGTTTTGTTAAAGGAATCTGTTGGTATTGAAGAGAGCATAGATAATGGCATCAGTTCTCTTTGGAAAAGGCTTTCTGAGCATCAATAATATGCTAAATAATAATTTGAAAATTATTATTTTAACAACCTCCTTTAGACAACCGTCTCTCTTAGTTTTCACATTTTGACTGGTGTTTGTTTACTTCCTTTGGTTTAGGGCCATAATGGAGCCACCAGTGAAGAGCGAGGTCATTCTCTCAGTTTACATCATTGCCTTCCTCATCGGCCTGCCAGCCAACCTGCTGTCTCTCTACGCCTTCAGCGTTAAGATCCACTCCAAGCCACTTCCAACAGACATCCTGCTCCTCAACCTGACCGTCTCCGACCTGCTCTTCTTGATCGTTCTTCCTCTCAAGATGCACGAGGCAGCTTCAGGCATGGAATGGCATTTACCCGGCTTCATGTGCTCCATCACCTCCTTCACCTTCTTCTCCACAATCTACACCAGCTCCTTGCTGCTGATGGCAGTCAGTGTGGTGCGCTACATTGGTGTAGCTTACCCCGTCACCTACCATCAGCTGCTCAAACCCGTGTACGCGATCATTGTCAGTGCTGTAATATGGCTGATCTCAGCAGCACACTGCAGCATTACTTTCATCACCCAACACCACCCGTCCCTGTCCAGCAATGACTCCAACGTCTGCTACGAGAACTTTACTGACAAGCAGTTGCAGATCCTCCTCCCATTACGTTTGGAGTTTTTCATCGTGCTTTGCCTCATACCTCTTCTAATTTGTGTTTACTGCTACTTGCGCTGCATTCTGATCCTGTACAGCCGCCCCAGGATATCCCGCATGCAGAAGCAGAAGGCCATCGGCATGGCCATGGGGACTCTGGCTGTCTTCCTCATTTGTGTGTTTCCATACAACTTCTCTCATGTGATGGGTTATATCCAAGGTAAGAGCCCAAAATGGAGGTACTACACCTTGCTGCTCAGCACCTTCAACACCTGTATTGATCCCATCATCTTCTACTTTTCCTCCTCTGCTTTCCGCTGCACTAGTAAAAAGTCAGTTTTCAGGACGCATGTGATCACTGTTTCAGCATTACAAAGGCCAGCCACAAGCTCTGACACTGGAGTGTAACATGTGCTTTCAATACAATATGTGCAATTATGTCTTCAATGTTATTATACGACTGTATGTTATGGACATTATATCAGAATGTGTACAGATTGCCTTGACAGTTTAATTTGGTTGGGCTCAGTTTTGCAGGCCACTGGGTAACAAAATATCATTATATATATCCTGCTCAAAGGGACTGAGCTGCTTTCCAAACCAAACAATTGTAGATACTTTCATGACAAAACCACAAGATATGTTTGATGCATATGCAAAATTTACAGTAAATTCTTAATTTCTGTGTGGGTATTGATATTCTTTGCAGCCTTGACAATATTATCTCCTGTTTACTTTAACGTGAGCAGACAACTCTGATATGCACAGAATCGTCTAGCATAAGATAATGACACAATAACAAAACTATTGTATAGTAAAGAAAAAAAGTTCTTTGGTGTAAATAAATGTGGGTCTACACCACTGGGTCCAGACCGCTGGTCCAGACCACTGGGTCCAGACCACTGGGTCCACACCACTGGGTTCAGACCACTGGGTCCAGACCGCTGGGTCCACACCACTGGGTCCACACCACTGGATCCACACCACTGGGTCCAGACCACTGGGTCCAGACCGCTGGGTCCACACCACTGGGTCCACACCACTGGGTCCAGACCACTGAGTCCACACCACTGGGTCCACACCACTGGGTCCACACCACTGGGTCCAGACCACTGAGTCCACACCACTGGGTCCACACCACTGGGTCCAGACCACTGGTCCGGACCGCTGGCTCCAGACCACTGGGTCCACACCACTGGGTCCACACCGCTGGGTCCAGACCATTGGGTCCAGACCACTGGGTCCACACCACTGGGTCCACACCACTGGGTCCAGACTGCTGGGTCCAGACCTTTTGCTGTCGTGTGCAAAATGTGCATTGCTTGCGCCTCTTCAAGGGCCCGCTACTGGCAAAAGAGGCCAAGTGCCAAATGCAGCAAGTATTCAGGTAAAGTACATGTGAAAATTATCTGCAGCTCTAGCTCCACTGACTGAACTCACTGACACACACAGGCGCAAATTGTTTCATATTTTGTGTTTTTACCATTTAAAACATGTGGGTTAACATTCCTAAAAGGGCATTAAAGGGTTAAATTATTTAAGAAATACATGTAAATTTTATATTAATCAGGACTGAAGTTGGTCAAGAGATTTGATCCATTGAAAGTGAAAAAAAAATATATATATATATTATATCTTAATAGCTCTTTTTAAGAAGTGAACATTTTTTGCACCAAGGATAAAAGGTGGGGTATTTTTTTTATAAACTCACAGTGCTCAAAAATTAATAATGCATTTAAATCAATGTTGTTGTTAATTGTTGATGTATCCAAGGGTCTAGTAATCCCCCCCAAAAAATTCCAGTTTGCACTTAGTATATGGAAAATATTTCATATTTTGTGTTTTTATAATTTAAAACATGTGGATTTACATTTCTAAAAGGGCATTAAAGGGTTAAAATTATTTAAGAAACACATGTAAATTTTATAGTTACGAACAGGACTGAAGTTGGTAAAAAATATATATATTATATATTTTTATAGCACTTTTTAAGAGGTGAACATTTTTTGCACCTATGGTAATACATTAACATTTTCTGAAGGGGTGCACAAGGGTTAAACGGGAAATTAACAGTGCTAATATAATTTTACCATAATATTACAAAAAGTTGCACCGTATTTATTATAAAATTTAAGAAAGATTTTTGTGTTAACTGCTCTCTGTGTGAGTCTGAGCCTGAAGCTGTGATGCACCGCCACCTTCTGGACAGAAGTTATAGATTTGATCAAAGTGATGACAGTCTTGTCTTTGGAGTGGAGTAATGTGCTTTTTGGTGTTCATGATGTAGGCAGCAGGAAACAGAAAGAACTTTGTATCATAAATTTAATAAATTATTTTAGGAAAATATCATATACATTACAGTCTATGGGTAAAAGCCTTTTATTTTCAATTTATGTCTTCCAAATGTGAGTTCCAACAAAACTTTCATCTTGAAATAAGTTTGTTTTTACTTGACCAATATATTTATTATTAAAATCTTTTATCTTGAAATCCAATTCCATTCAGAGAGAGATTGAATATATGAAATATTTACTTCATGAAAACATACATGTCTTTTAATTAGCTGGATCAATCCTGAAGGGATGACTTTAGTAACAGCATTGTATTCCTTAAAGGGAAAGCTGTGCTTTGTCATGAAGTTTTCATATGACAATATTGAGCCATACTTTTATATTGAGAATACTTTTCTCCACCACTGAGTATTCCAAATGGTTAGCTCATATTTGTCTTTTTTTTAAATATATATAACTTTTATTTCACATTCATTTATAGAACATATACAGCAGTAGAGTAGTGCAGTCACAGAAGTAGCAGGGTAAACATTACATTAATAATATTTGAGAAACATCTAAATAATACAAAACTAAATAAATAGAAAATGAAAATAATAACAATAGTATTAAAATAATAATTTATATATATATATATATATATATATATATTAACTCTCACTCTGCTGTTGGCCGTGACCTTTGCCACACATAAAGCGGAACGTTTCCTCTTCGGCTTTGTTTCACGGCGCACATATCCGGAGCACCGCTCACAGGTGATTTTACGTAATTCTGTCAGTTTGAGCAATTTAAAAAATGAGTGTACACTTAAAGAAATTCAAAACACTTGCCGAAATATTCCTAAATAAGTCGTAGTCGTCATTATCTCACTAAAAGCTACCGAAACCGCCGACTTTATTATCTGTTGAATTTAACAACGGCTTTAAACGCGTTTCAGCCAATCAGTGTAAAGAGCGTCTACGCATGTTTGCTTCCTATTGGCTGGAACGGGAGGCGGTCCCCTCAGCGCCCGCCTTCTGGTGTCACGCTAAAATAAGTCCGGCCTCTCCTCCTTGGGTGAAGGTTCACCGCGGTGACTGTGTCTCTTTAGCTGTCTGCTGCTGCACAATTAAACCTTTCAGCAACAATGTCTGGTCGAGTCCTCGTCGGAGTGAAGCGTGTCATTGACTACGCCGTTAAGGTAATATTATTTAACTGTTATTACCACGTTTTAAAGCCTTTTTCCCTGTGTTCACTCACTTGACTTTCTATGTTCTGCTAGTTAACATTAGCCTGCTGACACCAGCTGGAGCCAGAGCTGGAAACTAACTTTGCACATGTTTTACACACTAACCTGTCACTCTACAGCTAAATTAGTCACTTTATAGGGTACAGAGCATGTTGAATCATTTATATTATTTTTTTAGTATTATGCAATGTATGTCTGCTGGTTCATTTACCTGGACAGCTGTCATTTAAGGCTGATGTTTTCTAGTTATGTAACCTAATGTCCAGCTGAGCAATTGGCAGGTTTTTTAAATAAGCTTTTTTGGCTTTCCAATAACAGTGTCAGTCTCAATGTTCTTTAGTGAGAAGCTTAAAACTATCCATTGCAGCTGTTTCATGTACAGTATTGGGGGAAAAAAATATTAAATCACCCTTGTTTTCTTCCATTTCTCATTCATTTTAATGCCTGGTACAACTAAAGGTACATTTGTTTGGACAAATATAATATAAAACAAAAAACTAACAACAATAGCTGATACGAGTTTAATTTAAGAGCTGATATCTAGACATTTTCCATGGTTTTCTTCATAATGATTTTGGTTATCATCAAGAAAACCATGGAAAATGTCTAGATATCAGCTCTTGAATTAAACTCTTCTCCAAGGAGAAAACAAGGGTGGTCTAATATTTATTTCCATGACTGTATCCTGAAATAAAAAGAGGGAATAAAAATGGTGTGAGGTTAGTTGAGTTCATGCCTCAGACAGCTAATATACCACACCTGCTGTTTGGTCTTTGTAACTGCACTTAAAATAAAAAATAAGAAAATAAAAAATCACAATAAAATCACAAAAATTAGTAATAATCTAGGGCCAAGTATGAACAACTAAAATAAAATAAAAAAATATGGATCCGGGGGATGGGGGTAATATTTCGAGAAAAAAGTTGCAAATTAACTAGATGACAAATACAAAACACACTAAAAAAAAATCATAATTTCTACATATTTTTCAGCATTTTGTAATATCATCAAGAATATTGTTATCACAAAATAACCCTGAAATATTGTGATTTTTTTTAGGACCATATTGCCCAGCCCTAGTTGAAAGGGAAGGTTATTCTTCAACAAAATGGTCTACTTTCGCATATCTAACATTAAGTTTACTGAGCAATCTAAGACACTATAATTAATTTTTTTTGCGTTCAAATTTACACCTCAATTCACCTTGACTCACCGTGTGAATTTCAGCCATATTTTGTGGAGAAATGCTCTTGTTTATCCTCCAAAAAGGTGTGTTGTGTCTATAATGAATGAGGGGCCTGAACCTGCAGCTCTCCAGCTGTGCAGGATCCATCTACTGGTTTCATGTTTTAGCAGGACTAGTCCTGCTCCAGCTGTATTAGCAGGACTAGTCCTGCTCCAGCTGTATTAGCAGGACTAGTCCTGCTCCAGCTGTATTAGCAGGACTCGTCCTGCTCCAGCTGCATTAGCAGGACTCGTCCTGCTCCAGCTGTATTAGCAGGACTCGTCCTGCTCCAGCTGCTCTCAGCAGGATCTGTGGCGTCTCTGCTCTCTGACCATTAAACTCCTCTGACGTGCTTTAACTCTCAGCATTATCAGCCAGCTTATATAAACATAATAAGTCAGGAAAAGTTGCTATTTTTTAAATTTCCTGTTGCTTGGAAATACACTTTTTTTGCTTTATAAATGCTGTTAAGTCAGATCAAGTCGTCTGAAACCAGCGTATCATTTGTGATATTGAGTCATTCCCTGTTATGAATTATTGAGTATTAATGCTCTCAGCTTTAGGTCTCACATCATGATCTGGCTCCATTGTTGCAAAAATAACTGTTTTAAACTAAGTATTTTGCAAATGGAAACTTGTATTGCATGTAAAGTTAAACCAGGTTTATTAGGGACCAGCATCCTGTTGGTCCTGGCTGAACTGGATCAGTTCCCTCTTGTGTGGTTCCCAAATCTTGTGTAAAATATTCCCAGATGAAGCAGCAGATCAATGTTTTTGATGTTCTTTGTTTGTGTCCACATTTCTTTATCCATATAGTGTATAACAGCACAGAAGAGTTTGCTTCTTAACACCCAACCTTTTTTTTTCCACATCACATGTTTGTTTGTTCCCCTCAGGGCAAAGTTCTTCTCTGTTATTTTCCATTATTGAAGCAGAGCAGAGCAATAAAACAGGAGATGAGAGCTGGCCCAAAAATGAAGACCAACTACAGGCCTCCTGTTTTAACATGTTCCTGTGTTTTTTTTTATTGCCTTTTCACTAGTGGTGCACCAATTGCAATTTACCTGCCGATTCCGATAAAAAAACCAATCACACAGCAGTATTTTTCTTTAACAAATAAAGGAAATCACAATGTCTGAGGTAGTTAATAAAATATTGAACTTAAAATAAATAGCAACAATTTACAGGACAAACTAACAAAAGAACTGCAACCATAAATAAAGAGTCCAGAGTTTTTGGTTTCCTTATAGTACAACATACATACAACACAGTCATGCAGAAGGACGCGTACAGTACAGGCCAAAAGTTTGGACACACCTTCTCATTCAATGCGTTTCCTTTATTTTCATGACTATTGACATTGTAAATTCATCAAAACTATTAATGAACACATGTGGAATTATGTACTTAACAAAAAAAGTGTGAAATAACTTAAAACATGTCTTATATTCTAGTAAGCAAAGGGTGGTTACTTTGAGGAATCTAAAATACAAGACATGTTTTCAGTTATTTCACACTTTTTTTGTTAAGTACATAATTCCATATGTGTTCATTCATAGTTTTGATGCCTTCAGTGAGAATCTACAATGTAAATAGTCATGAAAATAAAGAAAAACGCATTGAATGAGAAGGTGTGTCCAAACTTTTGGCCTGTACTGTATGTGCAGACGCACTTCCAGACCTTTGTGGAGGAAGAGAAGATCTATCAATCCCGCAGGATCCTGCAAAATTAAGGAAATCTGTGCCGATCGATCAGTGCACCCTACTTTTCACCTTCAGACACCATGCTGGCTCATTGTTGTGTGATCCTGCCTGTATGTCTTCTGTCCTCTCTAGACTCCAGACCATCTGACTGTTTGTCTCCGGCTCCCTGTCCTCATTCTGTCTTCTGTCCTCCTCAGATCCGTGTGAAGCCAGATAAGACCAGCGTGGTGACGGACGGCGTGAAGCACTCCATGAACCCGTTCTGTGAGATCGCGGTGGAGGAGGCGGTCAAGCTGAAGGAGAAGAAGCTGATTAAGGAGGTGGTGGCTGTCAGCTGTGGGCCTCAACAAGCTCAGGTGGGTTACCTGGCTCCAGAGACCTCGTTAACCAGCGTCCTGCAGACAGATGCTGCTGGAGCAGATTACTTTCTCTCTGGAGCTTTCACAGGTTTATAGGTTTCTGCTTTCAGCTTTATCTTCAGTAATATTCTGGCTGGAATCATGCTGTTATTACACATTGATATAATGTCACAAACACCAATAAATGATAAACAATTGAAGGATAATACTTGAAAATCACTTATCATATCTTGCATAATGAAGCAGTGCAATTGGATTAAAACCACTTTGCTTATTTTATGGTCGTTTCCCTGAGTTGTAGATAGAAAAAACGTTTAAATAATGTAAATATTGTCACTTCACATCATCAAACCAGATTGCAGGCCGAGCCGACTCAACTTTATTCGTAAAGCACTTTAAAAACGACCACAGCCGCAACAAAGTGCTGTACATAAACAAGCAAACAAGAAACAATAAAATAAATAAAACAGGAATACACACTAAAATACAAACAAATAAAAAACAATTAAAAAAAAAACAATAAATAAAAGCAAACCATAAAACACTAAAACAAGAATTGGAAATGTTATGTGGAATCTTGTGTATTTTACCCTCTGAAAATAAGCAGGAGTTCAGCTCCAGAGTATTAGTCAAACTTTAACTAATCAGGGCGATCTTCAGACGGGAGCCAACATGAAAAAGGAAGTATTATACACTGATTTATTAGTGGGAATTGTAATAGTAGTTATTGTTAATAAGGAGATACATGTGATATATGAATGACAGCCTCCCAGTGTGGTTTAAATCCTTTTAGGGTTTGTAGCACACATTAATGAGGGAGTAGCAACCCAATCCCGCCTCAAAATATGTTCTTTAACACGTGTTTCTCCCTGACTAGGAGACGATCCGTACGGCCCTCGCCATGGGAGCAGACCGCGGTATCCACGTGGAAGTTACCGGGAAGGACTACGAGTCCCTGGGACCGCTGCAGGTCTCTAAGATCATGGCTGCTCTGGCCAAGAAGGAGGAAGCTCAGCTCGTCATCCTCGGCAAACAGGTCAAAGAAGAAAATCCTGATTTATTCCCTCTCTCTGTCTCCTGCTGTGATGAAGTCGTTGGTCCTTCTGTTACCTTTTATTTAAAGATTGTTTTTCTCTTCAGGCCATCGATGACGACTGTAACCAGACGGGCCAGATGACTGCAGCTCTGCTGGACTGGCCTCAGGTCAGTCAGCTGCTTTTATTCCTACCAGCAACTAGACAAACTGGCTCAAGTTAAGAACAGCTTGTTGTGGTTTTAAAGTTGTCTGAATCTTAAATGACCACTGTAAATTCCGTCCGTCCCTGTACAGCAGGGCTCTCAAACTCCAATTACCTGGGGGCCGCTGGAGGCAGTATCAAAATTACTTAAAAAAGACACTAGATGACCAAAATAAGACACAAAATTACAAAATAAGACACAAAATTACAAAAAAAGACTCAAATTTACAAAAAAAAAAAAGACACAAAATGACCAAAAAAAGACACAAAATTACTTAAAGAAGAAACAAAATGACCAAAAAAGACACAAAATTATTTAAACACACAAAATTATTAAATAAAGACACAAAATTATTTTAAAAAAGACACAATTATTAAATAAAGATGCAAATTATTTTAAAAAAGACACAAAATTACAGAAAAAAAACCTAAATTACTTAAAGAAGAAACAAAATGACCAAAAAAGACACAATTATTTTTAAAAAAGTCATACAATTATTTAAAAAGACACAAAATTATTTTAAAAAGACACACAATGACCAAAAAAAGACACAAAATTACCAAAAAAAGTAATTAAAGGGACCTTCCACACACAACACGGTAAAGTGCCATTCATATAAAACTCACATTAAACTTTCATATCAAGGTGGGGGCCACAAAATATCATCACGAGGGCCACAATTGGCCCACGGGCTGCGAGTTTGAGACCCCTGCTGTCCAGTCTGCCTTATCAGAGTCAGTGGAAACATGTTTGAGCCGGTCGGAGCTGCAGTGATCTGAACAGATCAGAGCAGCAGGTTGAAGGCTGCTGGGTGGTTGAGCTGTAGTTTCTCTGTCTGGCCACTAGATGGAGCTCTTTGTTGACTTTTTGCAGAGCTCAGTATGAACACTGAGCTCCGGCACAGATTATAATGTCTCACTTTTTATTACAGCTGTTACTGACTGCCTGACCTTTGGTAGTCAAAAGTTAAATCTTAAAACACTTTTAACCTGCACTGGTTAAAGTTAACCCCAAGCAGTTGCAGGGATTTTTTTTCTTCTGTGGAGTTTTCCTCACTGTGGTCTTGTTTTTATCTACATTGCAGTTGTTGCAATGCAATTTTTTTTATTGGTGAGAAGCATGAATACACAAACACAGCACTTGATATACACTTCACTGTCACTAATCCTCAGAATAACCAAAAACAACAACAAACATCAAAAAACAGTACATTAATAGACGGCAAATAATAGAGAAAATTAGAGAAAAAAAAATAAAGAAATACAATTAAATAAAGGGAAACAATGAGATGAAAAACACAAGGAGAAAAAAAAATAAAAGGGGTAATATTTAACGTAAACTAGTTGCAAATTTACAAGATTTAAAGTGGTAAATTTTCAAGAAAAAAATCTGCAGATTTATTAGGAAAAAAATAGTGTTTTGTATTTGCCATCAAGTAAATTTGCAACTTTTTTCTTGAAATATTACCCTAGAGGAGTGCTTTAATTTTTGTGATTTTATTGTGATTTTTTTTATTTTTTATTATAAGTGCAGTTACAAAGTCCAAACAGCAGGTGGGGCACATTAGCTGACTGTGCCATGAACTCAACTAACCTCACAGCATTTTTATTCCCTCTTTACATTTCAAGGATAGAAATAGTAAAGATGTACAGAAATGTTTCCAGATGTACCATTTTGACAGAAGTTCTTTTTGTCTGTGTATTTTATTTTTTTTATGAATGTGTACGTTCTGTGTGTTCATCTCACAGGGAACCTTTGCCTCAGAGGTTTCACTGGAAGAGGACAAGGTTACAGTGGTGAGAGAGATCGACGGCGGCCTGGAGACGGTGAAGATCAACATGCCGGCTGTGATCACCGCCGACCTCCGACTCAACACGCCCAGATACGCCACGCTGCCCAACATCATGGTAGGAGGCAGAGAAATGAGTTAAAAAACACTAAAGAGGCTTGGAGAACCTGATAATGTAATAAAAATCTGCACTTGAGTCCATTGAAAATGTAATAAAACCTGATAATGTAATAACTTCCCGATAATATAATAAAGTGCATTTCCCAATAATGTAATACAGTTTTAACCAATAATGTAATAAAGTATAACATTAATGGAGGTTATTACATTATCAGGTTAGCCTTCATTTCCCAAGTCCTGATAATGTAATAATTCCCCAATATTGTAATAATTTAACAGCAGACCACCCATTACTTGGGTTCAAGTGGTGATACTGTGTATCAACTCTAGCTCAAGAGCTCTAGCGCCACCAACAGGTCAAAGTTGAATGTTTATTAACTTTTGACCCGTTCATCCGTTTTTCACAAACGAGGTATCGAGGTATCCATGACAACCGAATGCATTCAACAGCTTCTTGAAATCTAAAGGTGCTTGGTGTTATACTTTATTACATTATTGGTAAAAAGTGTATTACATTATTGGGAAATGCACTTTATTACATTATCGGGAAGTTATTACATTATCAGGTTTTATTACGTTTTCAATGGACTCAAGTGCAGATTTTAATTACATTATCGGGAATTTATTGCATTATCGGGAATTTATTACATTATCAGGTTTTATTACGTTTTCAATGGACTCAAGTGCAGATTTTTATTACATTATCAGGTTCTACAAGGCTTCACAGAATCTGTAACGTGTCCTCCTCCTGTTCTCAGAAAGCCAAGAAGAAGAAGATCGCCAACGTGAAGCCTGCAGACCTCGGCGTGGACGTGACGTCACGGCTGGAGGTGCTGAGAGTGGACGAGCCCCCACAGAGACAGGCGGGGGTGAAGGTGGAGACGGTGGAGGACCTGGTGGCCAAACTGAAGGAGGCGGGGAGGGTTTAGAGGCTTGAGGAGCAAGAGGAGGGAGCACAGGACCTGGCAGAACGGTGAGTATCACTACAATACATTATTATTATTATTATTATTATCTACCAATGTAGAGTGTGGCCTAGAAACTAGATTATATTAACTGAGGTTCATTCCTTGAATACAGAACTTGTACACAGTTCATGTCATGAATTTTCCCCCAAAAAGTAAAAACTTCCATTAAATTCATGGCAGGGCTCCAGAGGAGGAAGCATACATTTATTTAGCTAGGACTTATAGGCTCATATATACATATATACTGGGAATGCAAGGATGTGAAGCTTTATTGGGGTGAGGTTTGTTCTACTTTATCTAATGTACTGGAAGTCACTGTACCATGTTCTCATATTGTGCTACTCCTGAATGATACCACCTCATTACAATTGACATGCTGGAAAAGACGTATTCTCCTGACGGGCATCACTGCTGCCAAAAAGATGCTGGCTTTACGCTGGAAACCTCCACATACAGTTACCAAACCCCATTGGATTAACACATGCATTGACATAATAAATATGGAGCTTTCAGTGGCAAGAATGCACGGTGCTGGAGCTGATACTATTCTAGCATGGCAAACAATGGCAGATAAGATCAAGGAATTGCTGTAATTAATATTTTTATTTGCATTACGTGAACATGGTCTCTCATGTCCTGTAAGTGTTTTATAGAGATCCAAGTTGGGGGGGTGGGGGGTCGTCGCCTGGTCCCTTTTTATTTTTAATTTAAATTTTTCCTATTTTTCTTTTTTTTCTTCTATTTATTTCATTATTATTATTATCACTATTATTTTCAATCTGATTGTAATGTACCTTTTAATTTTATCAGACTGCTGTACTTGTTCTGTCTTTAAAAACAATAAAAAAAAGTTGTTCACAAAAAGAATGACAGACACTCTCTACTGTTTTTTTTTTTTTTTTTAAACTTGCTAATAAATCTGAATAGTGGGACAAAAGACAAAAAATGACCAAAAAAAACAACAAATAACCACTAATAATAATAATAATAATAACCTAGAGAGGAGATTTTAATTTCTTTAATTGTCTTTAATGACACATCTCTCTCTGTTCTCTTGTCTCCTTGCAGGATTCTCTAATGAATAACTGGACTGAAGAGATAAACCAACCCAGAGGACGAGTTAATGCCCCGGTCTGATCCTTCTGTTGAGACTGTGACTCCCAGGAGAGGAGGAAGAGGAGGAGGAGGAGGAGGAGGAGGAGCTGAGAGACACTGTCCTCCTTTAATGTCCATTTTAACTCCTGTTCTGTATCACAGGCTGCTAATCTGACTTCAGTCAAGCAGCTTTTATGCAACAATCCAAACCCAGAGGCTCCTATCACTATTATTCCTGTATTACTGTACAAACTACGGGTACGATGCATCTCACCAACAGCCACTTCTGGACTTCTGCTCTTTAAATCTTACGTTAAGAGGTGCCGTTTTTTTGTAAATCCTATATGTAAATACGGAGATGAGTGGCGTGTCTGCTGGTGGTTTGTGTGGTTTGTGTAGTTTGTGTGGTTTGTGGTTGTAGCTGCTGGGACAGTGTCTCTCAGTGAGACGAGGAAATGATCAACCTGACTTTTACCGTAAGCGCCTCAGTTCTCTTTGATTGTACAGAACATTACCATGACAATAAAGAAGCCAGTCTTTTTCATATCTAAACACACCTGGGACTGTTCTTTTGGCATTTCCTTTGGTTTGAATGTGGCATTAACCTTCTGGACCACAAGCCATTTCAGGTGGGGTTTTTTTTGTTTTGTTTTGTTTTTTTAACCACTGCACCCTTGTATTTCACTGTAGTATTTAAGTCCTGAAGCTCTATGGAATCAGCACAATCATGGCTAGAAGTGTGAAAAACTCAAACATGTATTTTGTGCAGAATAACAGTTATAATCACATGCATCATTTAAAAAAAAAAAAAGAAAAATGCAAGTTGAAGTAGAAGATAATACACTTTAACAAACCTTGTTTCCTGTCAGCCACCACTATAGAAGCCTTTTGATACTTTATATCAACTTTATATCAATTACGACGCACTCGTCATTATTTACCGTTTTTTTCTTCATTTTACGGTTCCACCTGTTATTTCCAGTCACTACCTTTCAAAATAAAAGCACCCGTTTCACACTGGACGGCGCCTTTTCAAAATAAAAGCATCGCAACATTGTAAAATACCTAGAAAAAATTGCAAACATGAAAAAAAGCTATATAATACGAAAACACCAATAGGAACCTTGCTAAAGGTCATTTACAGTTGTGTTTAAAATAAATGGAAAAGTGTTACAGTGATGTGAGTATTTACTACTTTTTAGTGCTATATTTGATTTACTCCACATTAACAGTCTTATCATAACATGAATTCTGAAAAGTAGTAGCTCAAAGCCAGATAAATTACTGTATTTTATAAAGCGATTGAATTAATATTGAGCAGAATTTAGTTCAAAGTTTTGCTCCGGACCCCGCAACCTTCGTGGTTAATTAAAATTAATTGCCCACCCCTGACATAGATAATAGGTAATTAAATATATATTTTTTTAAATCATAAAGCACCATATAGACATTAATCATCATCATCCTGCGCCTCATATAAAGGAGAGAACACTTTAAACTGAAATAATTTGCCTTCCTCACAAACTGGAATAAAATCTGCACCGCTGTGTGAAATTGGATGAGGGGGCGTGGCCTCACCTGCATCATCAGGCTTTGACTCGCAACAGGTGAGCCGCTCACGCGCCCTGCGGACAGCTCACACACACACACACACACGGGCGCGCGCACGCACAGACAGAGGCTTCAGCCACAAGGACTTTTCTTCGCTTCTTTATTTGATGTGCTGGGATTTTAACTTAAAATCAGCTCTTTTTTAATAATAAATGTTCGGGTGAGTCCGTGAGCTGCTCGGCTGTCGACCTGATTTATAAAATGACGTCTCCGGATGAATTTGGAAGATTCATTTCAGTTTTTCTGGCCGTTTCACTGAGTTCTACATTCCAAGGTAAGTAAAAACTAAATTCTTGGTTCTTGATTGCTTTGCTTGTTGCCAGTGGTGGAAAAAGTATTCAGATCTCTTACTAATGGAATATTACTGTGAAAAGTCCTGCATTCAAAACTTACTGAAGTAAAAGTATCAAAATGTACTTAAAGTATCAAAAGTAAAAGTACTCGTTATGCAGAATGAACCCACTCAGATTGTTTTATATATTCTAAATATATGATTACATTATCTGTATTGATGCTTTTATTTAAGCAGTGTTGTAATTTAATGTAAAGACAGGGTCATTTTAATCACTTAATATACCGTTTAAATGAAAAAAAAGTCCAATTACTTTAAATTTATCATATATTTTCTGTCAGCTAAATGTGGTGGAGTAAAAAATGCAACATTTGTCTAAAAATGTAGTAGAGTAGAAGTATAAAGTTACATAAGATGGAAATACTCCAGTAAAGTACAAGTACCTCTTGTTTTTTAGGAGAATGGGCTGTAAAAAAAGTTGAGAATGAGAAATTGAAGAAAAAAATGGTCAAATAATTTATTTCATAACTGTATATAAATTAATATTACTACGGTTCATTGCATAAACTGTGATTTAGTGAGTTAAAAGAAGAATTTGTCCTCTGTAAACTGATTTATTTAGTGAAATAAAATATTTTTTCCTCTGTAAACTGATTTATTTAGTGAAATAAAATATTTTTTTCCTCTGTAAACTGATTTATTTAGTGAATTAAAAGAAGAATTTGTCCTCTGTAAACTGATTTATTTAGTGAATTAAAAGAAGAATTTGTCCTCTGTAAACGGATTTATTTAGTGAATTAAAAGAAGAATTTGTCCTCTTTAAACTGATTTATTATTTGAATTAAAATAAGTTATTTATTTCTCTGTAAACTGATTTATTTAGTGAATTAAAAGAAGATTTTTTTGCTCTGTAAACGGATTTATTATTTGAATTAAAACAAGAATTTGTCCTCTGTAAACTGATTGATTTTAGTGAATTAAAATAAGAATTTGTCCTCTGTAAACTGATTTATTTAGTGAATTACAAGAAGTTTTTTTCCTCTGTAAACTGGTTCCTTACCTCTCTGCAGGTGCGTCCAGTGAGCTGCTGGTTTCTCCTGCTGGTCCCACTCTGGTGAACGTTTTCTCTGGCAGTAACGTGACTCTGGCCGTGACCTTCAGTGGAGCCTCTGACCCGGTAGTCACCTGGTCCATGGGAGATTTACCTGTCGTCACCTGGACTATTGGCTCTGATATTCCCCCAGTCGTAGCACAAAACACCAGGGAGGTTCTGAGGATCGAGTCGGGTGGATCTCTTACTTTTGTTAATGTGCCACTTAACTATTCCAGTAGATACACCGTAGAAATGACCAAATCTGGACTGGGAAAATCCTCAACTACCTTCACTCTGAACGTATTTGGTAAGTGCTCTGATTTCTTCTAACTAAGTTTGGGTTCAGCTTGACTCTACACTGTAAAAAATGTCTGTGGATTTTATGGTGAAAAACTGCTAAACCATGACAGTAAAAGACCGTAAAATGATAAATGGGTTAATTCAGTTTCAGTAACAATGAAACACCGTAAATGTATTTATCAGCCAAAATAGTATTTTTTACATTTTTATTTTTTTTAATACATTACTACCACTGTAAAATACACTGGCACCGTGACTGTAGCAAAAATATACTGTAATATATATTTACAAGCCATCATTTTTGCATTTAATTTTTGTAAAAATATTTTTTCTCACTGTTAAATGTACTAAACACCATATCTCTAACAGAAATATACTGTAATATTTAATGGTAAAATCTTTAATTCATGCGGCATTTATAAAGTATTTTCTTGTCAATTATATGGCAGAACAGCGTTTTATTTATTATGATAAAATATGGAATAAAATGGCAATCTTAAACGGGAAATCAATGGTGATAATATCATTTTACCGTAATATTACAAAAAGTTGCACCATATTTATTACGGTAAAGTTCTGGCAACCACAGCTGCCAGTTTTTTACCATAAAAACAACAGTTGTTTTTTTTACAGTGTATAAACCTGAACTTTAGTCACAGTTGATCCTTCTACACATATTGTGTAGCTCCTTTTTTCTTTCTGTTTATGTTGCTGAATGAAAACGTTACCTGAAAATACTGATAATAGTGTGAGTTTGAACAATGTTTGTCTGAATCGTGTTTCTAGACTGGATGAAGTTAGTGTTTTGGGCAAACTGGGGGAAACAATCCCAAGTTCCTGATCTAAGTTCCTGCTGTCTGTGTTAACAAAAAGGAGTGTTTCCATTGATTACTTTCTGAGTACTTTTTAGAAAGCAACTGAGTGTTTTGGCTCCACCCACTAGTTAGTCCCACTCTGCCTCTGTTCCCATACAGGTACTTTTGTAGCGTCTAACCAACGGGGTTTGAATATTGCCAATTAAGCGACTTTCGTTCCTACTCTTCTTAATGATTAGCATCGTCCCAAAGCACTCACAAGCGGCCCAGTCCTCCTGCAGCAGTCTCTCCCAGCTGCAGTCAGAGCAGGAGATGTTAACCTCTCAGTGTCCAGTTTGCACCAGTCTGCAAATAAATCACGCATGCACGAAATCACTGGGAAAAAAACCCCCAGATGTCCTGAAGCATACTGTAAAAATGATTAAAAAAACAATAAATTAAAACAAACCATAAAACACTAAAACAAGAGCAGAGTCTCATGTGTGGTTGAAAGCCAAGGAATAAAAATAGGTTTTTAGATGAGTTTAAAAAATGTGCTGTTATTATTATTTTTATTATTATTATTATTATTCCAATCCCCTTTTTTACGCTTTTACTTTTCCCTTGATATTTTCTGTATTCATCTATAGGTCTTCATGTTGACTGTTTGTTCATTTACATGTAAAATCAAAAACCAATAAAAAGTAAATGACAAAAAAAAAAAAAAAAGGTCTCTAGATCGGTCTCGAGTACTGCAACACTGCTGGGAACTAGGGTTGTCAAAAGGATCGATACTCAAAAAAGTATCGATACTAAAACGTTGTATCCGGATACAATACTCATTTTCAAAAGTATCGAGTATCTGAAGCTTGTTATCATAGTTGCAGTTTCTTTTTGCACAACTGTTTTTTATTATAAATATGTAACCTGTGGTTCTGTTCATTTTTACATGTTGCATTTTTCTTGTTTAATAAAAATATTTCTGTTAAATTTTGGGGTCTTTGTTTTTATCCTTGTGGTATCGAAAATGGTATCGAGTATCGAATATTTTCCTGAGTATCGGTATCGAGTTGAAAATTTTAGTATCGTGACAACCCTACTGGGATCATTACCTGCTTGCTGAGTACTTCCTCCACCTGTTTCACCTTCTCTTTACCTTTTGTCTTTTAACAGAAAACATCCAGAACGTCGTTCTGACCCTACAGCCGGATCTCGCCAAAGAGGGACCTGACCCGTTCACCCTGCAGTACAGCATGGATCAAGGAACGGTCGAGCAGAAGACGTGGTTCTTCAACGACGTTGAGATAAACTCCAACTCTCACTACTCTGTGCAGACGGAGCGCCTCGTGGTCCTCCAGCCGAACCGCAGCGACACGGGACGCTACACGGTGACCCTGAGGAACCCCATCAGCAGCGTCGCCACTCACATCGACGTCAACGTGCTGTGTAAGATCAATAAATGTCTTTCTACTGGGGCCGGGACTTTAACGCGTTAATTTAGATTAATTAATTACACAAAAATGAACGCGTTAAAAAAATTGACGCATTTTAATCGCACTTATTTTTGCACCGCGGAACGTTTCTCACTGGATGAGTTTCAGGCGGACCGATTATACTGGAGCACCAACTAGCGTTGATGAGTTCAGACAACAACAAACCACAGTGAACATGAAGGAAGAAGCTGATGAGACCTTTGGTTGGCCCCGTGGATGATGGGACATTTAGTTATTAAAAACCAACGGATGGAAGCGCCATAAGAGCATGGTTGTGTTGCTAGGCAACAAGGAATTCACATATCACCATAGCACATCCAGCCTCAAGTATCACCTCAATGCTAAACATATAGCAGCTAGCAGCTAGCGGCTAGTGTGCTAGCTAGCGTGGACTGAAGTTGGGCTGAAATTAATTTGATTTTTTTTAAACCAGCTGTTGGTAAATCAACAAAGTCTGTTATGGCCTCTGAAGCAACAGAGAGATGTTTTCTAATAGTCAGGGTTTCCAATGTTCTGAATGTACTTGAAAGTATTGTGTTTTACTTTAAAAACCAAAGTATTCAAGTTTACAGAAGGTCTACCTACCTATAGGCTACCTGGATTTATGAAATGTACTATATTTCTAAATATGCTATTGCTACACTTAATGGCAAAAATTGCACTGGTCTGTTGGACTTGAACAAAAATAAACTATATTTTTGTTGCTTAAGCTTATGTATTCAGTCATTATTCAATGGTATACTAAAAATCCATGTGAAAAAAATGACTTCTCACTGTTCTCAGGTCAAATATTTAAATGAGATTAAAATGCGATTAATTTCGATTAATTAATTACAAAGCCTCTAATTAATTAGATTCATTATTTAATCGAGTCCCGGCCCTAATTTCTACGACTGTCTCTGTTTGTATCTCCACCTTTCTTTAAACTTCTCCTCTCTGTTCCTTGTTGTTTGTTACTAGACGGACCAGACGAACCCGTCCTGGAGGCCAGTCCAGCTCGGCCTTTCTACGTATCCGGAGCGTCCCTGAACGTCTCCTGCCAGGCGGACGGATTCCCTCGGCCGGCTGCCGAGTGGCTCTTTGATGGTCAGACTGTTTCTGATTCCAGCGTCTTAAATCTGACACGTGTGCAGACGAGTCAAGGAGGCGTTTATACCTGCAGGCTGACAAACCAGCTGACCAACGAGCAGCGCCAGAAGAGCATCACTTTAAACATTTACGGTAAGTGGAAAGTGTGAGTTCGACCTTTTTTGGTGTGTGAATGATAGAATTAAGCATTTTGTAAGTAATTTGTCTTATATTTTCCTCAATATGTCTGAAATAATGTTATGGCTTGGTTACACCTGGAAAGACAGGAGCCAGTTTTACACATTGTTACTTTAACAAGGCACACTATGCAGGACTTTGACTGTTTGCAAACAAAAAAGACAAACCTCAGATTTACTCTTGTTTTGGAAAGAACTTTGTCCATTCGACATTTCACCTCATATTTTTAAAAATTATTTTATGGCACGGTGTCTGCTTTTTTCATAGCTTTGAGCCCAAAATATAAAGACATAGCGTCATGGAAAAAATTATTAGGCCACCCTTGTTTTCTTCAGTTTATTGTTCATTTTAATGCCTGGTACAACTAAAGGTACATTTGTTTGGACAAATATAATGATAACAACAAAAATAGTTTATAAGAGTTTAATTTAAGAGCTGATATCTAGACATTTAACATGGTTTTCTTAAAAATAAAACAGTAAATATGGACCCAAATGTGAATGAAATGTTGAGTTCACTGATCAGTTTTCTCTTTGGACAGAGAGGCCATCAGGCAGCCCGACGTGCTCCGTGCAGTCTGTGAATGACGTTGACCTGCAGTACAGCTGTGGCTGGTCGGGGGGAACCCCACCGGCCCAGCTCACCTTCCCAGCATTAAGTAACAGCAGCAGTGGAGCCGGGAACTTCAGCCTGACCTTCAACTCCTCAAACAACCTGGACGGGAAAACTGTCATATGCATGGCAGACCACCCCATCGAACAGAACAGGTGCAACGTTACTGCAAGTAAGTTTTTAAGGATTATCAAGCCAACAATAGGAACGTTTCCTTGAGGTACTTTTCCCTCTAGTGAGCCGTTATGGGTGTGGCTTGGGAGAAAGGATCCATCCAAGATCAGACCAACTTCACGGGTTAGTGGATCAGAAACTACCTGCCTTGGGTCGGTAGTTTCTGAAACGCTACTGAGAGGGAATTTCTTGCATTTGTGCATGCGTGATTCATTTGCAGACTGGTGCAAACTGGACACTGAGGGGTTAACATCTCCTGCTCTGCTGACTGCAGCTGGGAGAGACTGCAGCAGGAGGACTGGGCCGCTTGTGAGTGCTTTGGGACGGCGGCTGCTACTCGTTAAGGAGAGTAGGAACGAGTCCAAAAGTCTCCAATAACACCAGAAAAAGTCACAAGATTTGTCGCTAGTGGCTTTTTTGAAACAGAGTCACTAGAGAGGTCTGAATAGTCGCTAAATATAGCAACAATGACTCTAAAGTCGCTTGGTTAGCCGCTACAAAAGATGAGCCGAGGGGAACTAACTAGTGGGCGGAGCCAAAACAATCAGCTGCTTTCCAAAAAGTACTCAGAAAGTACTCAGTGGAAACGCGCCTAATCTGTTGTTTCAAAAACAAAACTTTGTGTGTGCATTAGTGACTGTAGCAACAAGTCCCAACATGACTCGTGTCTCCTCCAGGAAGTCCAGTGAGGTTCCTGCCGACTGTGAGAACTACAGTCGACACTGAGGGTAAAATCGTGGTCACCATGCAGTGTGTGAGCGAGGCCGTCCCTCAGGCCGTGGTGTCCTGGTTCGAAGGCAGCGAGGCTCTCAGCAGCGGGACGACGCCACAGTTTGAGATTCGGGATTCAAACGTCACCAACTTTCTCCTCAAGAACTACAGTTGTACATGTCGAAACCCCCTGGGCAGCCAGAGGAGGGAGATTCAGCTAAGAGGTAAAGTGTTGCTGTTTTTGGTTTGTTTATAATCGTTTTTAGCTGCTGCCCCACATCAGAGTCCAGGGTTTCCCATTATTTACTCTAATCTGTCCCACCAGACTCTCATGTGCTGCACTAACGTCACATTTCAAGCTACTGTCTGTATCAGTCCCGACCCCACATCATCTCTCCGTATGGTGCATACTATCAAACTGTCCGGGCCGTCAGAGATCCAAACAGACTTCTGCATTATGGTGTTTGTTAGCCACAAGCTAACATTAGCTAACAATTAAAGTTGTT
This sequence comes from Centropristis striata, assembly GCF_030273125.1. Lineage (NCBI taxonomy): Eukaryota > Metazoa > Chordata > Actinopteri > Perciformes > Serranidae > Centropristis > Centropristis striata. Next base: position 3,890,207 of record NC_081524.1, on the reverse strand, counting down.
TTAGTCACACTAAACTGTGACTAACTGTTTTGAATAACTTCATGTCGCTAAACGCATGCAGCTTTCAAAATAAGAGCACAGTGTCGACCACAGAATTTTACAACAAGACTGTCAAAATAAGATTCCTTGAATAAAACAAAATAGAACCCTTATTCTCCTTTAAAATAATTCTTAAAATATGCAATCATTAAGATCAGTGTATAAGGGCTTTTATGGAAAAAAATTCTATAACATTCATAACAATCATTATTTTTTCACAGATGTGTTGATAATTATATTGGGAACAAAAATGGATATCACAAATTCAGACCCTGGTTGCCGTGGCAGCCATTTTTTTAAATGGCTGCGAGCAGTTGGTTAAACATTCCTTTCCCATTGGGCCCACGTGCAATAATGGACATAATGTAGATCCTATAACCCTGAGAACCAAATCAAATACTGCTTCACACTTTTACAGACTTTTACAAAGTAATTGGTCAACTCATTATATTATAATGTTATTAAATATTGCCACAAATCAGTAAAAACTTTTTTTGTCAGATGGTGGATGTTAGAGCAAATGTACAGATGATTTTTTTTTAAAGTAATTACTCACTTATATATGTGTTATTATAGGTACTCACTTTATTTTTGCATGTTTACAGACACCCCCATTCAATATCAATATCAAAATAAGTCGATTAGGTTATTAAAGTTACTTAAACAACTGCCTCAAAATCAAGGACGCATTTATATTTAATACATTTTATCAAATATATTAAGTCAAATGAAATGACTACAGAATAATTTATTACGGTCTGTGTGTCTTCGTTGCAGCCACTCAGCACAGTAGAGAGATTATTGTCTCAGTTTTAGATACTTGGTTGGATTCTGTTGCCTGCTGCTTCTGATCTGGATCACTTACATTAACCAGAGAAACAGGAAACAAAGAGCTCTCAGACAGAGAGCTAAGTAATACCTGAGATTACTCTTTCCCTTTAAACAAAGCTCCCCAGTCTTGGTCTACCCTCCCCCTCCTCTTCATCTAACAGTCTCTCTCTTTTTCCAGGTCCGTCTATCTCAGATTCCAGTTTGTTCAAGAATCCCAACGGCACCATCATCACGTTGACCTGGGAGGTGCCGTCCACCTCTATAGTTACAGGTAAAGCAGCTCCAGAAACCTCTGAGTTCATTAATTTATTTATTTCTCACCAGAATCTCTTCTAACATCACACACAGCCAGCCTCTTGTTTTGAATCCTCAGCAGAACTCCAGTGTTGAAAAAACAGAAAGTCAGCGCAGCAGATAGGGGTGTAAATACTGCGTCATGTGTGATAGTTGGAGCTGTGTTTTGGGAAAAAATATATTAAGGGCTAAAGTACTGTGAAAAGCATATACCAGTATTTATTCTGTCTCTTTGTCTCTTGGTTTGTATGTAAATAATATAACAGCATCATGTTCCTAATTCAACAGGCCTGTAACATTGCTGAGTGGTACCACTATACAGTCAATTTTTTGGTAATTTTAATGCCTGGTGCAACTAAAGGTACATTTGTTTGGACAAACATTTAACATGGTTTTATTGATAATGATTTTGGTAATTATCTAGAAAACCATGGACAATGTCTAGATCAGGGTTCTCAATCTCAAATGACCAAAAAAGACACAAAATTACAAAAAAAAAGACACAAAATGACCAAAAATATATATATATATATTAGAAAAAGACACAAAATTATCAAAACAAGAGGAAAAAAAAGACACAAAATGAATGACATAACATTTCCACTTCTTCCGGTAACAACAACACGGCAGATAATAAACGGTCTGGTAGCAGCTGCCTTTCTTTTTGTTAATGTCGTCATAGAAACAAGTGAAACAAAGCTCCAGCTGGAGCAATAAAGGGACCTTCAACACACAACACGGTAAAAAAACTCACATTAAACTTTCATATCAAGGTGGGGGCCACAAAATATCATCACGAGGGCCACAATTGGCCCGTGGGCCGCAAGTTTGAGACCCCTGGTCTAGAAATTGGGGCGGCATAGCTCAATATATCATAACGATTGATTATTTTGTGGTAAAGTCACCAAATTTGGCAGATGTGTTGATAATTATGTTATTATTGGCCCATCACAAATTCAGACCCTGGTTGCCGTGGCAACAACTTTTTAAAAAATGGCTACCATCAGTTGGTTAAACATTCCTTTCCCATTATTGACCCATATGCAATAATGGACATAATTTACATCCTATAACCTTGAGAACCAAATAAAATACTCACTCACACTATTTCAGACTTTTACAAAGTTATTGGTCATCTCATTATATTATAATGTTATTATTATAGTGCCGTAAATCGGTAAAAACTGTCATCAGTATGCAAATATGCAATGGCCCCAATATCCAGTCTTTTTCTAAATATATTAAGCTGTATATGTACCAAATTTGGTGCTTTTATCATAAAATGACCTATAGGTTAGCTCTGTTATGACTCTTATGAGCTAATTTTGTTGTTATCATTATATTTGTCCAAACAAATGTATCTTTAGTTGTACCAGGCATAAAAATGAACAAGAAATTGAAGAAAAAAGTGGTTAATTATTTCTTCCATGACTGTAAAGGCTTTTATTAGTGATCAGCTTTAATTCTAGCATCATAAAAAATCAACGTCATGTTCTTTGCAAAGGGTTTGACATCCAGCTGAAAGGACCAGACCTCCTGAGTGAAGACACCAAAAATATCGGCAGGTCAAGCGTTTTTCGTACCATCCAGGTCAGACCGGGCTCGGCCAGGAGTGCAGACGTCTTATATCTCGATCCGAAGTTGAAATACTTGTTTCGGATCATCCCCAAAGCTCTTCAGGAGAAAGGAAATCCATCTGAGGTCCACAGAACTGGTCCAGGTATGGAAAATCAGCAGGTTGAGCTCATTTTACACGCTTTTCATCCTTCATGTGTTAATATTTTTGTCTGTGTTCATGCATTTGTCATGAATTTAGTCCAGATTGTGTATTTTTATTGTCTCTTGTTATTTCCAGCTCAGCTCCTGCAGTAAGGCTAAAATACACTGAGGACAAACAATAGTTACTCTTCAGGTTGAGACACTGAAACACATTCAAAATGACATTTCTGATCCGACTTATGTTAAAGCATAATTCATTATAATAAATAATAATTCATGCATTTTATTAAATCTTGGAGTCAATCTGGGCTTTGGCCTTGGAATTGATCATCATGACACAAACCTGCATAAAAAGGGTTAAAATATTCAAAAATCAATTTATTCTTCAATTTAGGGACCAAATTATGGAATACCTTTCCCCATCTGGCAAAGGACTCCATCTCTATAACATGCTTCAAAAGATGTCTGAAAGCTCATTTAACTGCTGTTTTAAAATTCTAGTTCACACACAAATACACTTTTATAACATGTTTATTTTTGTTTTTAATTGTTTTGTTATTGTCATTATAACTTGTTGATGTTATACATTTCTTTTTTTCTATTATCAGTTTATTACTTTCTAATAACTATGAAATTTTAGGTGGAGGCTTTAAATAAGCCCATGTGGGTTTTCTGCCTCTCCCTGCACTTTACTTTATATGTTATCTTTGTCATTTTATGTAATTCTGACTGTGCAAATAAATAAAACCCTAAAAAACCTAAAAGTCAAAATAAATCAACCAAGATATCAGGAAGACAATTGTGGACTTGCACAAGTCTGGTTCATCCTATGGTGCAATTTAGGACTAAACAAGGAGAAGCAGCGTTTAGTTTTTATGCACCAAATCTCTGGAACAAACTCCCAGAGAACTTGAGGTCTGCTGCAACTCTCAGCTCTTTTAAATCAAGTCTGAAGACTTTTCTGTTTCCATTTTAACCTGTAATTTTTATTCATTCGCTCTTAAATGTTTTATTCATTCACTTTTTTTTCTTTTTTTTTTTTTATTCGCTTTTAAATGTCTTCTAATGTGTTTTATGTATTTTAATCTTGCCCCTGTAAAGCACTTTGAATGTCCCTGTGTCTGAATTGTGCTATATAAATAAACTTGCCTTGCCTTCCAATTTCACACATGGTGCAGCAGTAATATAACCATGTGTTCTGGTTCCTCCTGGTGGTTTGAGGTGGAGGACTGAGTGGACCGGCCATCGCTGGCATCGCAGCAGGAATCCCCTGCAGCCTGCTGTTTCTGCTCCTGCTGGCTGGATCCGTCTACCTCTGCTTCTCCTGGAACAAGAACAGAAGTAGGTTTCACAGTCAAGACTTTAACCCACATGTGTCAAACTGATCCAGGAAAGGGCCAAGTGGCTGCAGGTTTTTGTTCCAACCAAGCAGGAGCACACCTGATAGGACAAATGAAGACAGAGTGAAGACAGCCCAGGTGATTAGATGGGTGGAGTCATGTGTGCTCCTGCTTGGTTGGAATGAAAACTTGCACCCACTTGGCCCTTTCCTGGATCAGTTTGACACATGTGCTTTAACCCATAAGAACCCAGACCCAGTAATCTTTAAAGGAAAATTATGGGGGATATACCACAGACCAAGTGGACCACATAGAACACATTTATGATGTTTTAAAAAAAATACTACACCTAAATGTCAAAGATCTGTGATGTGACATAAACGTTACATTGGGCGTTTATGGTATTTGTGTTCATAATATTTCTTGTTTTAAAATGAATAAACTAGACATTTTCTGCTTACAGAAACACAAATTTGACTTTTTCTTTGCATCTCCACAACATATCAAAATTGAGACATTAATAATGCTGTTTAACAACTAATTATCACAAATTTTCAGATTTGTTTTTAAGGAACAAATTAATAATAAATAAAAAACAAATCACCATTTGCCTTTTTGTTTGCATCTCCATAACATAGATCAAAATTGTGACAGGAAATATGGTCAGAAGAAGTTAAATGCAATACAGGACACCCTATTAATGGGTTAGACTTGTTAAATGGGTTTAATCTTAGATTCTAGACCATCTAAAGTGTTTGTTACAAGGGTGTCACCATGGGTTCTTATGGGTTAACCCACTGACGCCTGAAACGCCTGTAAAACCTCTGGGCGATTTTAAAATAAGCCCCTAAAACCTGAAGATTTTCTGGAAATTCAACAGAAGTGTCAACGCTTCTACTAAATAATAGATTTTTCAGCCTCTGTAGCAGATAGAAATGAAATTCAAAAAGTATTTGAGAGCTTATACAAATACTACAAAACGACGTATCCGCTTTCCAGGCTTCAATGGGTTAAAGCTGGAGGAGTAGTAGCAGGTTTTTTTATGTGAAAATTCCATGATAACTTTTTCAGCATATTGTGGTTTATTTGGTCTGAGAGAAAACAATAATCCTGCAGCTTCTCTGAGCTGTTACCAGCCAATGACAGGAGACTTTTAGCCAATAACCGGACGCTCCTATTGGCTCTTCTACTAATGCAGATCAGAGTGCATCTCTTTCTGTGATTTAGGTGAAAGCCTGAAGCCATACATCACTGCATTTCATCTGTTAATACTTGTAGTTATAATATAACCATATATTAACACAATGTATCCATATTTATATCCATATATTATTGTTGATATTGCTGTTATATTATAGTATAGTAGGTGGGGCTGTCGTGAAAGAATGAGGGGCCTGAAGCTGCAGATCTCCGGCTTTGCAGGATTCCTCTACTGCAGAGTTGAGCCTTCTGCTGAAGGCTCGTGGCTGCAGCTGATTCAAGTTCATGGTTATGTAGCTAGATAGAGCCTCCAGTCACAGCGTGTCATCTAAGAGTGCTTTACTACGACGGCGTATTAGGGCCAAGTATCAATAAAATTTAAAAAAGAATACGGACACGGGGAAGGGGGGTAATATTTCGAGAAAAAAGTCGCAAATTTACTAGTTTAAAGTGGCAAATCGCAGATTTACCAGATTAAAAATTGCAAATTTGCCAACAGCAGCAGATTTATGAGAAAAAAAGTCAGAAAAATATTTTGTATTCGTCAAAATTTGCCACTTTTTTTCTCAAATCTTTGACTTTTTTTCTTGCAAATTTGCCACTTCAAGTCTTGTAAATTTGCAACTTTTTTCCCTAAATATTACCCCCCTCCCCCGAATTCGTATTAAAAAAATAAATTAAAAAAACCCCTCATACTTTACAGAACACTCAGTGTCAGGATGTTTGCTCATGTTGGTCTGGAGGGAGGAGCTGAGGAGGAGCTGTCTGCCTCAGCTTTTTAACAAACTGACATAACTTTTACTTTGGTGTTTTGTAGGTCGGCAGACCAGATATCCAGGCCCCAGAGCCACTGAGAAGGTGAGAATCACTGAGGCCAACGAGGCTACAGGTTACTGAACGGTTACAGTCGATGAGTCGCTTGTGGAGCACAAAACATACACGTCGTTCTCTCCATATCAGGCTTCAGATGCAGCATGTTTTCATTTATTAAGATGTTGCACATCTTAGGATTCTGCATGTTATTCTGTCTCGCTGCTTTAGTTTTTGTTCTTGTCTCTCTCAGGCAACAACGACTCCAAATAACCTGCTGACAGGAGGGCTGAGGTCTCTCCCTGATTACACTTTACATGAGGTAGTTTTATTTTATTTTATTTCAATGTATTTTTATGTATTTTTTATGTATTTGTATTTTTTATGTATATATTTTTTGTATTTTATTTTAGTTTATGTATTTTTCATATTTTTATTTTTATTTTTTATATATTTTTATTATTATTTTTTATATATTTCATGTATTTTTTATATTTTTATTTTTCATGTAATTATTATTTTTTTAAATGTATTTTTTTATATTTTTAAATGTATTTTTTTATATTTTTATTTATATATATTTTTATTTTTTTATGTAGGTGTAACACTGTTTTTTTCATCGACTTATAAACTAATTGTCTTGTTTTCTTTCAGACTCCCTCTGAAAAGTCGATGCCTGTCCCGACGTTTCATCCTCCGCCGCCCGTCAGAGTTGCTACAAGAGTCTAAACACCAACGTTTGCTTTGATCTGTATATAAATGTTGTATAGCACGTCTAATTTATATGTTCTATTTTAATGTGTGAGATTTTTCTATATTTGTCTTGATGTTTTATCTGAAGTTTATCTCAGTGGAGATGAATATTTGTGATATTTGCACCACTTTCCTGTATAATCTGCAATTTCAACTCCATAATTTTGTAACTTTATTTATTCTTAATAAATCAAAGTTCAAGTCTTACCTGTAAATGCATTAAATATCTCCTACCTTTTAACTTTGATTTCACAAGTTCAGAAAACATTTTCTCTGCTTTATGATCAACATACGGATCAAATTAATTCATCTTCTGTTCTGAGTTTCTAGTATTTCAGAGCTGCAGCAGAACTGATTAAAAAACTGATTAGAATGCAATATTTCCCCTAAAGGCAAGTAAGAAAGAAAAATCTAAATCTGATTTAAATAGTTTTTTTCTCCTGTATTTAAACCCTCAGGGCAGGTTGAGCACATTTTACGCGCTTTTCATCTTTCATGTGTTCATATTTTTGTCTGTGTTCATGCATTTTTCATGCATTTAGTCCAGATTGTGTATTTTTATTGTCTCTTGTTATTTCCAGCTCAGCTCCTGCAGTAAGGCTAAAATACACTGAGGACAAACAATAGTTACTCTTCAGGTTGACACATTGAAACACATTCAAAATTACATTTCTGATCTCACTTATGTTAAAGCATAATTCATTATAATAATAATTCATGCATTTTATTAAATCTTGGAGTCAATCTGGGCTTTGGCCTTGGAATTGATCATTTTTACTACTTTCCACCAGATTGACTCATTTTGACCATATTCAGCATAAAGAGAAAAAACATGAGATTTATACACACAATCCATACACACAAGCACGAACTGCTTCAGATAAATCTGAACATGGATCATCTAGAATCATATCCAATCCAATCCACTTTATTTATATAGCACAATTTTAGCAATAACAAGGTTTCTAAAGTGCTGCACAAACAATAAATACATAACACAATTCAAAGAGATGTAGTAAACAATCGAACAGTAAGATGCAATAAGATAAAATAAATAAAAAATGGGATAAAAATAAATAAAAATAAAATGTAAAATGTACTGCCCGCACAAAATAAAATATGCATGAATACAATAAAAACAAAAAATTCATCAAAGATGAATCCATCTAGAGAGACATGACAAACTCAGAACTAAAACAGATTATTTACAGCTGTGACTGCAGCAGCTCTAGAAAAATGGTGACATCATGACACAAACCTGCATATAAAGGGTTAAAATATTCAAAAATCAGTTAGTGTTTGATAGCAATTATTAGGTCAGATGTAGGGGAAAAAATCTGCACTATAAAAATAGAATATAATGTATATGTTTTTATAGTTTGCTTTCAAAGAGAGCATTTTATACACTGATCAGTACCAGTGTGAGTATTTGACACTGCACAAAAAATAATAATGCAACAAAATCAGTGTTGCTGCTAATTATTGACAAGTTCCAGGCTGCAATAATTCAACTTTTTTTTTTTACTTTGCATATAGTATATTGAAAATAATTCACATTTTCTGCAACAAAGAGATGCAAGATGGTGGAAAAGAGACACAAAGAGACGATGAAATGAAAAAGGGGCAAAAAAAACACAAAGAGGCACGAAGTTACTTAAAAAAATGGAGCAAAAACAACCACACAGGCAAAAATAACTACAAAGAGGATAAACAACTAAACAGTACACTCTACATGTACACACCTCGGCTTCAACAAGCTGCTTTTTAAAATACTTCTTTTTTTATCAAGGTTTTTTTTATATCAGTAGCAGGTGAATTGTGTGTGTGAGTGCAGTTCACAACATCCACCACATTAGAGCTGGGCAGTGCTGTAAAATACCAAAGAACACTGTGGTTAAAAACCTGATATGAATGAGGAAGTGGAAGAGTTCACAGGAGGTGGATTGTGCAAATATTAACCACATAAGTAATGCTGCTGCTTCAGAGATAGATAACGCAGAGTAAACGCCCCAATAACATGCAGCTGTTTAACGTTTCTAAATGATGTAAAGAACATACTTCTTGTTGCTGCTGCATCCACTATGGGAATAACTGTTCTACCCTGGGATTATATATTTGGTAATATTTGTGTTTCAGGCAGGCTGAAAATATCTTTATTCAAGTTCAAATAACTCAAAAAATCCCTCCTGCTACGGAAGCATATTGCATTCACTTGAAAATAAAACCTAATAGTAATTTATTTTTTGGTTTGCTTTTCAGCGTAATTATTTTTTTAAATGTTTTTAATGAGTCATTTTTCTGTTTTTTTAAGTGTTATCCCCCCGCTTTTTTCGGGGTAATTTATTCTGTTTTCTTTACTAATTTTTTTCTGGTTTTCATGGTAATTTTCCCCTGGTTTTCTGACTAATTTTTCCTGTTTTTCTGACTATTTTTTTCTGTTTTTCAGGGTCATTTTTTTTTTCTGATTAGAGAGCAACAATAGATGCATTCGTTCCTTTATGGAGAGCTTGATTTAATGGAAGTAAACATGACCGGCTTGTTTAGTTTAATCAGGTTTAACTTTGACCTGGTTTCAGACTCTGGGTCCCTTTATTGACCTGGTAGAAAGTTGAAGATGGGGCATATAATATATATGTGCGGGGCAGAGTCACCAGAGACCGTCTGCAGAGGCTCCCTGTGGCTGTGACAAGATAATTATA